>NC_080598.1:9822208-9979708 GCF_027887145.1 Ammospiza caudacuta | reverse complement strand
TCCTTGTAACCAAAGCCCTTCTGCTTAAAGGAATAGTGAAAGAAGTAATTGAATGGATTACTTGTTAGAATTGTTATACTCGTACTGCTTTTATTGGGGTTTCTGATTTTGGGAGGCAAGATAAGGAAGCAGTGTCAGGGCACAGGAGTGGGAGCCTGAATGATGTCAGAAGCTGCTCTTTCTTTGGTTAAAGAGGTTACCCACCTTCATGAAACCAGGACTGCCAGTGCATCTGCCTCTGCTGGAAATGGGGTTTGTCTAACAAAGCCTTCCCTGGTTAATTTGCATTAGCTTGCACTGGAGTGTTTACCACTAGTGATGTTTCATGGTTCAAACAGCGTAGAAGTGCTTTGATTACCAGGTAACAATAATCTCTATATCCAATGCCCAAATGAATGCAGGTGTCCAGCCACTGGTTTTGCATCGGGTACAAGAAAAAAAAAAAAACCAAAAACAGAATAGCATTTAAAAATGGAAGCATTTTATGGCAAAATACAGGCTGTCTCAGAAAACCACAGAGACAGTGAGAATGCAGTTTGCAATACTGGCATCCAGCAATATCAATGGAAATGGTTGAAAAAGAATCTCAAAATACATGGAGCATTTGTGTACAGTCTACTGGATTCAAAGGGCTTTTTCACAGAAGCAGAAGTCACTCTTCTTTTTCTTGATTTCCCAATAAAGAGGGAAACATTTATACTAATAAGCAAAAGGGGAAAATGTTGGTATTACCTACACTAAAAAGAAATTTTTAAAAATTATCAAAAACATGTCCTTCAAAGTATTTTGACTAATTTTTACATGCTAAAATCCAACTTTGTAGACACTAAAATAGAAACAAATTGCTTATACTAACAAGTAAATATTCTCCAAATGAATATTATCATTCCATGTGTTTGATAAACTCTGAGTAGGAGAGGATTTATATCTCTATAGTGTAAGCCAGCCTGGATCTTGCAAGACTGCAGTTCTGATTGTGGGACAATAAGTGAATATTTAGGAATCTCTAACAGTAACTTTGGAAATAATGACAAGAGACAGTTTTTCTCTGACACTAGGGCAGATCCCGTATGAGGATGAGTTTTTAGAGATGACATCTTAGAGATGAGAAATTCCTCAGTTGCAGCCTGTTATTAGAGGGGTTATTAGAGATCCCGTCACACTCTCACCCCCTATCAAATAAATGAATGGTATCCAATCACTCCACAAGTAACATCTTGGTTGTGTTGGTGCTTTGGCTGACTTGTTCAGGATTTTATTCTGGATGTGAGTTGATCTATCTTTTAAGAGAAGCCTTCTTTGTACCTCAGATAGCCTCAGGTGCTGGTGTGATAGACTTACTGTGTGCAGACTCAGTCCAACAGGATTTAGTGGAATCAGAGGTGATGGGCTGCGACTTTGTTCATGTTTTACATTTCCATATTGTGACATTAATGCTGTTGAAAAGTTTCTTAAGTTTCTCCTGCTGATTAAGGATTGAACCTTCAGGATTAAATTTTCATTACACACTTTTTACACACCAGTGAGGTGTTACTGGTACATGTGAAATGCCTTTGGTAGCTTGGATTTTTGAGTATGGAATTTCAGCATTATTTTCTTTCTTTTACCATTATTGTCTTTCTTTAGAGAAATTGCTCAATTTTTTCCATTCACTTCACATGAGACAACACCAGACAAGAATGCTATCAGTAAAAGCAGTCACATCCTCATTCTGCATTCTCCACAAACTCACAGAAGGAAAAGAAAAATACACTCTTACTTACAGAAAAGTAGAAAAGAATCTAGAAGTCCTTAAGGCACATTTGGCATGACATAGTGGTGCAAAGGGGGAAGAATTTGGCCTTCATACAAGCTGAACTAGGGAGCTTTTGTGCTTGCTGCTGCACAGAAGTCTCCAAAGGATGTGCAAGGTTGCATGTTTGACTTAAGGAATGGGGAGTTCATTTGTCCCCATTCCTGTTCTAGAATGCAGCAAAACTCTTCTGGTCCAGGACTGTATGTAAACTGAGATAAGACTACCTCTGCCTTCCTAAGGTTTGAATTTTTCTCTGCTGTCCACATTTTCTAGAGTCAAGTAGTGACAGGAGCAGAGCAAGAAGTGTAAGAAAAGGGCAAGGTCAGGAAGAGAAAGGAATGGGGATAAACACTTTGCTTCAGGTTTAAATTACACTTATGAGTCCCTGCTTTCTTACCCTGAAGCCTTTCTCTGCTGTCCCAAGGCTCTGTGCGTTTATCTGAGCCAGGTCCCCCACCCAGGCCTGGCATGGCAAAGAGGTGTCCAGGAACTCTCTGCTTGTCCTTAGTGACTGCTCAGGGCAGCTCTGCTGGGCCCCCTTCCCTCTGGGACAAACAGCGATGGTGTGGGTGCCCAGGCACATGTGTGCAGCCTCCTGCATCCTCAGGGCAGCTCTGCTGGGCCCCCTTCCCTCTGGGACAAACAGCGATGGTGTGGGTGCCCAGGCACATGTGTGCAGCCTCCTGCACCCTGCTTTGTCAGCACTTGGCTCACTGACATGGCTCCTGGTCAGCGAGAAAAGCTGGGAAATGCACAGCTCACAGTTTCATTTACTTGCTAGTACTGTAATGCAGGAGGAGTTAGGGGTACAACAACAGAGATGAGATGCAAATTTTCTTGTGTTAGTTCATATTCCAACTTTGCCAAAAGAAGGGAGACTGCTGAAGATAAATCAGGAATGTTGATCTCTTATTTATGGTTGGTTTTTGTGTGATATCACGACATTGCAAGAGCGAGAACTGACACTTAGAGAAGAATCTCCTTTGATGTAGAGATATCAAAATACATTGTGTGCAGTATCATTCTTTTCAGGCCTGCTCCAGCCTTAGAAGAATTGCCACTTTTGCAGTCAAATCCAAGTAACATCTGCTCTATGCAACCAGTCAATATTGTGGAAAAGTTCAAAGAATGAAGATCATTAGTAGTGTCAGCTTTACAACCAGAAGGTAATGGCATTGAAGTGAGCAAGGATAATACCCAACAATACCAGGCTCATTAACCAGTGATTTATCATGATGAAAAGACCTGTTTAACCTTTAGTCTTCACATGCTTTCTGTTTTTAACAAAAAGATCTATTATTTCTAGTTGTCAAGTGATAATTTGTGGGTTGTTAAAGGGATGTATTAAATTATACTTTAAACTATTATGCACAATTACACAAATATTGCTTTTGCAATGGGATGAGTTGATGCTAAATATGATTTTTATTTTTCCCTCCTCTTATAATATTGTTCATCCATTTGGGAAGTGAAATGATGGCATTATATATATTAAGGATACCACTATGTGACTTCTAGGCAAGTTAAATCAAATTTTATGGCTGCAGCAAGTGTCAATGTTGTTTCACAGGAGTAGCAAAATCCACATAAAATATTTTAATAATAAAATATACCAGTGCAGAAAGCTTGTTTGTACCTCTGAATAAAGAGGTGCATGGAGCTGACCGTCCCATAAAACTAAGTTTCTTTTATGCCTGTGTTGGGTTGTTTCATTAATTGATTTTATTTTTTTAAAGACAGCACTGCTGATTTTAGACAGCTTTTGGCAGCTGCCATGTAACCTTTTCTTACAGAGAAGCAGGCAGCACAGCTTCTCCTGAACCACAACATCTGTGCCTTGCAAGCAATAAGCCTCTTGGAAAATGTAATTGTACCAAAATGTGGCAAACTGTAGGGTGACTTTTGTGAGGCAGAAAAACATCCATCAAGAGTTGCAAAGTCCATGAGACCCATTTCAATCTGATTAGATGATTTGTGATCTAATTCAGACTTGCATTTCAGGTCACTGGAAACATCATATTATCTCCTGTCTAGTTCCACATCTTTTCTACACATTTGGTGCTCTGTATGAATTGATAACTGGTTTACTAATTCTCTAAATATTTTTGTACACAAATAGACTCAAAACAAGCTCCAGGAGCAGGTAAAACAGAATGATTGTGGGCTTCCTGCCTGTCTTTTATGCCTGCATTTTGTACATCATCCATTTGAAGGTATTGATGTTTCATATATAAATTTGAGAGAAATCAGCATTTAAGTTAGTAGGAGCAAAATGAGAGGGCTTAACATGGTAGTAGAGACACCATATACAATATTCAAAATGAACAATAAGGAAGGATTTTCTGATCTATAATTGTGATTTCTTAGTTGTAGGGCAGCTTGGTAGTTTACAGGCAATGCAGTATTTGTGACAGAGTTCTTCTGAAGTACACATTTAATTGCAGAACTTTTGAAATGAGCAGAGATGTGAGATATTTTCTTTCCCTCCAGCTTTAACACAGATTTCAATCAATTATTGAGAAAATGTCTAGGTACACCTTTTTAAGTAACAAAGATTCCATATATATCTCTGTAGGTACCCTCTTTCTCTCTGTACCTACAATACTAAAATACCAAGCTCTGTTTTCTACTGCATTTGTGGTGTAAACTTTCAGGCAGAACACTTGAGAATGTTTCATTCTTAGTGATGCTGATCCCCATCTTCTTGATGATCATTTCCAGGTCTGAATAAACATTTGGAGATGTACCACTGTCTACCAATTTGACTGTAAAATAATCTTGGTTGTCAAAAAAAAAGTGAAAATCTTGCTGCATTTCAGAAAAAGCTTGGACTGAAAATACGTCATAATGATCTCTCTTTATCTAATATTTTAGTAGAAGTGTATTTGTTCATATTTCTGGAGTGCTAGTTTTGTTATTCTCCTGAATCTGGAAAAAATCAGTCTTTGTGTTCCTTCCGCAAGGTGACCACCCCAAGCACCATGGTGAGAGGGTGAGCTGAGCCTCCCTTGCTTCACCATATATTGAATAAATATTCAGTGAGAGAGAAAATGAAAGATAAGACTTGAAGGACCTCACAATTAGGACCCTGCTCTGGCAGAAAAGGACACTCCTGCTGCTGTCTTCAAATACATGTTCTCTTTATGCACGATGGGAATGCAGTAATACAAGAGACTGCAATCACAAATCAAAAATCAGACAGCACCCAGTCATTGCATGTCCTGGTGCCTTTACAGTCAGATTTTCTCTGAATACAAACTTTCTCCCTCTTTTTAAAAAATTTTTTTTGGTATTTCTATGGTTTGTGTTTGATTAGGAAGCTAAAAACCCCCGTGAGTCTGAACTGAATGCTTCATATAAATTGGACTGAAAAGCCCACCACGTACATATTTCTGAGGATCAGGCTCCTGAAAGACAACAGTGCTTTTATAGGATTCTATCTCAGCACTTTCCCAGGTATCTAGTAACAAATGTGGACCCTTCCCTGTCTAACCAGCAGTCTCTGGTTGCTGCTGCTGCAGGACCCAGCAGATTGGGTTAAATTCAGAAATTTGACCATTGACTCCTGTAGGAGCAGGATCTCAGCTTTTGTGGGAAGGGCAAGGGCAGAAAGACAGACATCTCTGAAAGGAAGAAAGGACAACTTCTGTATATTTTTTTTCCTGTTTGCCTTTGTAGTTACAAGATTTGAGCAATTGACTGCAATATTTTCAAAAAACAAAAGCATCTCTCTCTCTTGGTTTGCAATTTTGCCTGAAAAAGAACTTTCAGTACATTTTAGCCTGTGGAAAAAGCCTGCAGGGCAAAATGTGAATATGCATAAGCTTGTAATTGTCCTTTAAAAATGTGGAAAACACCCAAATCTTGTGTTTGGCTTTCAAAAAATTGTGAATTATGTGGCTGTGAATTCTCACAGGGAGGGGAAAAAGAAAAACAAACTAACAAGAACTTGATAGGTTCATCTTTTGTTTGCAGCTATTTGTAGCACTCTAGCGGTGACACCAGAGCAGTTTCACAGTTGTAACAAACACCTGCTGTTCTTGGGTTCCATTTTGTGCATTCCTGTTTTCTCTCCCATGGACCAAACATTTCAGAGTAGCTTTCCTCAGAGATGCCTCACATGCAAGTTCTGTTGTACATCTGGGTGGAAATGCACCCCTCCAAATCCTGTGCAGAAACACCGTGTACGGGATCAGGAGCAGCACAGTGCCCCTAGCAGGAGACAGTGTGGGAACTGGAATGAGGCATTGTCTGGGCTTTTCTTTGGGGTTGTCTGTCCAGTTAGATGGACTTCTAGTAATTTTGCAACAGTGAAAAATGGATATTCTTTTATCACCAGCCAGGGTCTGTGCACAAATCACAAACAGGACAGGACTGCTGGGAACTGCCTTGAGCTGTTTGATTTTCCAGCATCAGCCTCATTCCATGGTTATGGCAATGGGAAGATGCCACCAGCTCACATCCCAGGCAGCAGACAGAACTCAATGTCACAACTCACTTTATAAGTTTTTCTGCCCAATCACACAAAGCAAAAGCACATTGACAGTAGTTCCATCCAACCACTATAAGCACAGGTACCTTTGGTTAAACAATGCTTGCTTATTTCAAACACAATACCTGCTTGTGAACCTTAAAACACAATGCACAGAGCTCCATTATTAGGCTTCAAACTTACTAATATCTTGCTAGATAAACTTTTCTGTAGCTTAGGGAGTTATTCTAGACAAGTGTTAATACACAGACCATTGTTCTATTTGTCCTTGCTTTTCTACTTTTAAAATAATTTTTCTGCTGACCAATCTCATGGCTGCTGCTCAGCTCTGATCACAGTTCTGCTGTCTCTGAGGCCTGCTTTTTGCAGCTTTCCCAAAACCTCTGATTTTATGGATTCCCACATTCTATTCTTATTGAGGAAAAAAAAAAAAAGTGTAAGAGTCGATTTTATTTGGATTTCAGTCTCAATTGGTCTAACCAACTGAAGCAGCAGCATGAACAGGAGCAAAGGAAAGGAAGACTAGTGGCTGTGAAAGATGTGCTGAGGGCTCAGAGGCAGCCCAGAAACGCAGGGCTGGCTCCCCCACAGCTTGGCACATCCGTGGTGTCTGTGCACACACATTAAAATGACATTAAAATGCGCCTGCTCTCAGAACCGGCTCCCTGCACTCCCTCCACCCTGCTCCCCTCCCCGTCCTGCGCCGCCAACAAAAGGTTTCCCACAAAAGAAATTCTTCCTGGTTTGTAAAACAGTTGTGTAAAACTCGGACTGTAAAGGCACAGTTGAGTGCTTTAATGTGGAACAGTTGGGAGGGTGGGGAATTGCTGGCAGGTTGGGACAGGACACAGCCATGGTGCCCCTATTCTGTCGGGGCTCTGCTTAGTCACACCACCTGCTCCCCCTATTCTTCCAGGGGCAAACCAGCCCTGACAGGATGAACAGACGGATGTTTAAGCTCAATACCTTGGACACACTGCACCAGACGGAGCAAGGGGAGCTAAGAAAAGATAAATTAAGTGATCAATAAAGATAAGGGACCTGTTTAGCAGTAAATGGCGGGGACAGAGCAGGCAGAACAAGGGGTGAACGTGTGTTAAATAATGCAAGTGTGTCTGTGGGCACACACAGGCTCCCCAATATAAGCTTCCAGAGTCACTGATGCTGTTTGATGCTTGCTGGAGGGTGGGGAAGGGGAAGAGAGAGGGAGCTGTGTCCAGGGCTGTCAGTGACCCATTTGCACCTCCCACCTCTGTGGCAGCTGGGAAAGAACAGCAAGGAGCAATGAGGTTCTGATAGAGGATCAGTAACTGTGCTTTGACCATAATGGACAGTTAAGTGATGCAAAAGCGTGGACTCATTTTAATCACCTATGACAGTCAGGAACAACCCTTTGTTCTGTCATTTTGCCCAGCACAGCAAAGGTGTTGATTTCAGGATCAAACTTCTAACCTCTTCTCTTCAAGAAGATCTAAAAAGCAACTTACAATCACTTCCCATGACAACTGACCTGTGACAGGTACAAAAGATGCCACAGATACAAATAATCATGCACAGCCCAAATGAGAGTTGGTTTTTAAATATGAGCATGTCTCTGGTTCTTCTCTAATGACCCAAAAAAGGATGTGCTTTTCTCTGTGAAAGACTCAGGGTTACAATTACACTCATTACTGCCATGGAAGCGATGATGTTTCTTACTGAGCTGCAACTGCCCTGTGGTAGCAGCACTCAAGGGAGCAACTACTCTGTGTTTAGCCACGGGGAACCCTGGAGCAAGCACAGACACAGGGAAGGTGATAACAGGTGTGGGAGGTTTATAACTTGCCTTGTTCTTGTGCTTAGGCCACTAGAAATTGCACTTTAGGTATTACTGATCATAGAATAGTCATGCAGTTAGAAGAGACCTACAACAATCATGCAGTCCAGTGTCCTCAGAATCAGCAAGCAAGGTGCTCACTGGACTGGAGCTTTTTGCACTCTCAGCTCTCACATTATGGTCCAAACCCCAAAGAATAAACCCCAGTCCATTAAGGTGATCAATCTTTTCTGCTCATTGTTGTCCCACCATGATTACAGACATTGTAATTCTGTTTAAATAGATAACTGCCAGGTTTTCCTGTTACATAGTTCCTATCCTTTCCATTATTTTATTTGTATACCTGTTATGCAATGCTGGTGGTGTAGAATAAATAGTAAAATGCTGGGAGTCTTTCAGGTGTCATTCACCAAAATGTCCCAGGATGTGAAGGTGAATTGTAGGGGTACAATGGGGCACAAAATCTATTTCCATATTATAAAGGTATATTGAAGTCTGTTCCTTTTCACTGGCAGAATAAAATGCAGAGCCCTACAAGACACTGTTGGGTAGGCAAAAGGGGCAGGGAGATAAAGTCAATTCACAGAATTATTCAGCCTTTGAGCCTTGGCGATGGCTTGTAGGTGCAGCTGACCCTCAGCTGTTCTCTCAAGTGTCATCCTGAGGTGACACTTGGATTTTTGCTTTGCAGCGGAAATGTTTCTCACTGAGTGTCCCCCACAGCTGATCCTGTGCAGCTGTGGGGCTTGGGCAGCAGGAATGCATTTCCTGAGGGGAGGGAGGCCAGCACAGCTGGATGGACACAACTGCTAGGGCCAGGTGCTTCCCATCACTGGGAAGGTGAAGGTGTCCTCACAAATCATCCCAGCATTTCACACAGAGAGCACAAGGCAGCAAGTGACAGGACAAGAGCTAAGGGCCACAGGATGCACTAGGGGAGGTTCACTTTGGATGTTAGGAAACATCTCTTTACTGAAAGGTTGTCAAGCCTTGGTACACAGGCTGTCCAGGGGAGTGGTGGGGTCACCATCTTCGAAAGTGTCCAAAGATGAGCTGGACCTGGGGACGTGGTTTCATGGTGGGCTTGGCAGTGGTGGGTTAATGGTTGGACTCCATGATCTGAGAGGGCTTTTCCAACCTAAATGTTTCTGTGATTCACAAGCACCCCACAAGTCTGTGGCAGTACAGGTTAGCCCAAACTTACAGCCCAAACTGGGAGGTCTCCTGTGCTCCAAGTAGTGCTGTCACAGCCTCTCTCCAAAGGCCACCTCACATGACACGGGTTCCACTGACACCTTGCTGATCTCATTAGGAGGATCCCTCTTTTTTTTTTCTGTACACTTCTTTTACTGATCATGAGAGTTCCAATATAAAGATGGAAAATGTAGATAATGGGTAATGAGCTTTCTGCCCATTTTACATGTGAGCCACAGGCTTGTCACAGACATCTTTTATGAAAAATCCTTTCCTTAGGATTTTTCCTCCTGAGAAGCTGAGAGGCCTCAGGAACAAAATGTGAACAATGGTTATCTGCTGCTGTGGAATGCAACAGGTGCAGCTGTGATTGGTCTCATGTGGTTGTTTCTAATTAATGGCAAATCACAGTCAGCTGGCTCGGACAGAGAGTCTGAGACGAAGCCTTTGTTATCATTCTTTCTTTTTCTATTCTTAGCCAACCTTCTGATGAAACCTTTTCTTCTATTATTTTAGTATAGTTTTAATGTATTATATATAATAAAATAATAAATCAGCCTTGTGAAACATGGAGTCAGATCCTCGTCTCTTCCCTCATCCTCAGACCCCTGTGAACACCGTCACACAGGCTCTTTAGGGGTACCTGGTTGTATGCAATATGGAAAGCTGGACAAATGTTTGGAATAACTCCAGCAACTGAGAGTTAGTGTTTCTGAACCAATGTACAGATCATTTTTTTATTTCCTCCCACATGAGACAGTGGAGCTTTCTCTCAAGGTGTTTCTTGGCTGCCCAGAATCCCAGGGCTCAGCTGTGCTTTGGAGAATAACCTAGGCTGGATTTTGTAATAGTATTTCCCCTCTTATACTTGTAATGGTTTTTTGGAGGGTTGGGGGTAGAGGGAGAAGGTACGAGGGAAAACCAGCTTCCTGCAGTGTTGTTAAGGGCCTTTGCGAGTCTGAGTTCAGAGAGTCTGTACTCTCTGTTCTTGGCAGGAAGGAGTGGCTGCCACAAATGTCATGGTAGTGTTGGACATGGGATGGTGATGCTGACTAGAAACAAACTAAATTGTCAAAGATGGCAGAAATTAAAATTATTAGCAGATATCTTTGCGCAAAATGCTTCCACTTTAAAAGTGAGTTTGGTCTTCATATACAAAGGATTGAAGTGAGGAGAAAAACAACTCACTGCCCTCATTCTGTACTTCATTCTCTCATTACTCACCAGCAACAGAATTGACAAGGAGATGACAGCTCTGTGAGAGTCAGGCCCTTTTTCTGGTTTATGAATTGCACCTTGTTAAGCTTAAGCATGCAATGAAGATTTTTTTGGTTGCCAGCAGTGATGTTGAGATGTCTGCATGTGTGCTAAATGAAAGTGACAGGAGAAGGTTCAGTGCAGTACACTGATAGAGCTGGGATGAACGTGGGCTGGCTCAACACTGGGTTTACTAACATCTGATCCTTGTGGGCACTGAGGGATTTCAGCAGCAGGCAACTGCTGTCTGCTTTGTGCAAAAAGAACTTAGTCTAACCACATACCAACAAACTCCATAAAACAGATCCCTTCTTTGGTAATTACCTGATTAATGGCTTTTCTCTGTGGGATTATCATTCCTGGTGAGCCTGGCAATAAAGCTGGTTATTTTTATGAGATATTTTATGAATCCAACTCCAAGAACAGCATGATGCATTAGTATGGCTACATCAGCTAAATGTGCATGCAGCACCATAAGATGACTCAAAGAAACAAATGGGAGCATTATTATGTGCTCTGGAATTTAGCACAGTGCAGCCAGAGCACGATTCATTTGGCAGCCTTCTCCCACAGCTCAGTACAGGCATTTTAGAAAACTGTTGGTCTTTCTGCACAGAGAGTCAGCCTAATAGTAAGACCCATCCCATGAATGAAGTGTGTGATCACCAACAGCAATCATCATCCTCATCTACTCCAAAGACATTGTGGCTCTTAACTAAAACATGCTAAGTTGAAGAGGTGCTGAACTCCCTTCACTTTGGGGCACAAAATGATTTTTGTCTTCCCCCAAGTGATTGAACTAATTTAAGTGGTTTATTTTCTCAAATTCCATGAAGTGTGTGTTCTGCATTTCAGTTTTTATCTTGTGGAAAGGCACATCCTGAGGGATTTCCTCCAGTGAAAGTACTACAAGGCCCCTCTGTAATCTACAAAAAATGTTCTGTTCCTTAGTTTGTTTCTGAAGTTGTCCAGCACTTTGGTATTTATCTCTCTCTGTTTCTCACAGCCTGCTGATTTAATTCTTTCTACTGCCTCACAGACAACAGCCCAGCTTGGAAGGGAATTGAGGAGGAAATGTTGTTCTGTTTAGAATTTAAGCATTGTCCTTTACATCCACTTAAAAATACAGAAGGGTGTTCTTGCTTTATGATCTTCAGGCAATAAATGACCACAGAACCATTCCAATATGCACTGATTTACATGGAATCAGTAATACAGATTGAATCACTACCTGATAAATAGGTTCTGGGTCATTATAACTCCATGCTGATAAAACTATTGCAGTGAGGAAATCCTGGAGTAACACAAGGACAGGTCACACATTATCCTTAATGCTGTATTGCTACTGTGCATTTATTGGTTCTAAAGTTTAGCCATAAATGCCAGAATATTTCCAGCTTTCACACAACTCTAACTAAAGGAATTTTTAGTTTCTCTTATTCCAAAAATCAACTACCATTGTTTGGGATAAAAACATAAAATAAAAGAGTGGTATAAAACAAACTATCAAATTTCAGGGAAGTGTAATTAACAGAATGATGATGTTACGTTTTGGGGATGAAAATGCTTTTTAAAAAGGGAAAGGATATGCTGCCTGTGGGTTATTGTTTTTACTATTTTGAATAGCCCCATCTTCCCTGTGCCCCACAGCTTCATTCTTATAGGAATTTTTCAAAGTTTTAGCTATCCTGAACAAAAGAAAGCATCCCCCAAACCATTGTGGAAATGATGTAGCAATGTTAAATGCCTGAATTGTTCTTCCCCTCTAAATAATGTCTGTTAATAATGTCTATTGCATGTAACTTGTGCCTTAACACCCTGCCAAGCCTAACACTGGCACCAAACTTCCCAGAGCTATTTGGTTGTTTTCTTCCTATTGTGGCTGAAGGCGCATCTTTGGCACTATGGGAGAGACAGGCTTGCAATTATTTTTTTTTTATATCATGAGTCACACAAAGTGATTACTCCAGCTGTACAAATAATGTAGGAAATGGATTTTTTTTTGCATTAGAATTATGCAAGCCCAGCAAAGAATCCCAACAATTGCTTCTTAAGTCAGTGAAATTTCAAGCCATTCAGTTTACTTGTAAGGAGCTCACGGCTTCTTTGATGATGGGGTTTGCTAAGCCCAAATGTGGAGAACTAATAAAATAATAAAAGGGCTCCGGAGGTGTTTATAGATTTCAATTATCTCTTACTTTCTCTCCCAGGGCTGGACTGGGCAGGATTGCGCTGCCCTCAAGTAGCACTTGAGTCCAGGCTGCATTTGTGCTGCTGTCTCTGAGGTTTCTCCTTTGTGGCTGAATCCCCTCAGTGTGGGCAGTGTACAGAGGTGCTAAGGGCCTGCCTAGACAAAGCACCAGGCCCCACAAAGGCAGGGGAGCAAAGGAAGCCAAATTGAATCCCCAGCACCCAGCTCCTGGGCAAACAGACAAAACTAATGGATCCACTCTTGCTCCTCCCATCCAATTACTGTGATCCAGTGGAGAGAATATGGCAACATGAGTTCACACAAGCTCCAACACTGCTAATCCCTTCCATACATATAAACCTCACATTCAGCGCCGTGCCTTCATTACCGCGCCAGCCACCCAGGCAGCCACCCAGGCCGCACACCCTGCCTCCTGCAGCCCCCAATCAGCTAATGAGGGTATGCAAATGAGCAGCTTATGGGATTAGGCCTTGTCTGGCAGCAGAGCTCCTCGCAGCGATGCTGCACTAATACAGGTGTTGGTAAACTGGCTCTTAGGCGCGGCCTCATTCAGGCCCATTCACGCCGGGATCGTGCAGGCAGCCCTGCCGTTTGTGCTGGGGTTTGTGGCCCGGTAGGACAGCTATTAGGGCTGTGGTGGGTCCAGGCACACCTCTTGCTGCTCGATATGAAGTTAATAAATCCGGTTGGTCTGGTCTTTAGCCATAGACAAGGACCCAAGGCTGACGTGGGGATCTCCCCCTCCATCCCAGCTGCCTGGGAAATTGCCACCGCAGGGCAAAGGGGAACTTCATTTGACAGTTACTTAACATTTATATGAGATTCTCACATGCTTTTGAATAAAATGTAAAGCACAGAACTATGATTAACCTGTATTTTCCCTTGGTCACAACCAGCCAACTCTCTTCCATGAAAAAACCTGCAGCCCAGAAATCTGCAGTGAGAACAAAACACGCTGCGTCTGGGAATGAGCCATTGCTCTGGGGTTTTGGCCATTTCAGCGGTCCAGTACATCTTTCTGCTGTTTAATTTCTATTATTCAGTGATATTTCTTTAAAAAGTTCCTTCACTGTGCAAAGAATCCTACATTGGAGGTCATTTACTCACCAGATCAGTGAAGAAAAGTGGAAATGCATCATTATTCACAGACCAGAGCACACGATGCCAACACTTTGTTAGCTGATAGCCATGCTTGCATATGAAAAACATATATGCATATGTTTTTCTAAAATCTGAAATATACTCTTTATGTAAACAGCAAATATTCCATACACAGAAACAAAAGTGCCAAGCCTACAGCAATTTTCATTTTTTCCCAAAAGGACTTTGGTGGAAACTAAGATAGGACTAGCAAATTATTTCAAAGATCTCCACTTTATGAAGAAGGACATATAGAAGCATAGTTTCTTCTGCCTAGGAGGGACACAGAATGTAATATAAATCCATAAGGACATCATCTGACAAGTGCTAAAATTGATTAGAAGATGCTCAATTAATTACAGATTTTATCTCTTCCAGTCATCAGAGGAAAGGTTGTATTTTAATGTAGATATCTGTTTAAGACCCATTTTGAGGATTTTGCCAAAAAAGATGTGATGTTGTGGGGGTTTATTTTCATTACAATAGTAATACCTCCAGCTGTACCTTGAGCTTCATTTAAATACTATTTAAAATTGAAGGACCTCATTAAAGTATTGAGCTGTTCTAGTAAAAGCCAGAAATTCAGGGGCACAGGTAGCTTTTAAGGAGTTCAAAGGTCCGATTTCATCTTTCAGTCGATTAAGTCAGAATTGTCATCTTCTACATTGGGAGTTTCAAACAAAGATTTAAAGGGCAAAGTATTCAAAAGTGAGCCCAGGAATGTCAATAAGCAAAGCCTCTTAGGTTTAATGCCCACGTATCCGTTGTTCTGTGTTTGCTCTGACTGACCCTAACTAAATGTGTATCTTCAGGGCAAAGTTCTGTGCTGAACCTTTCTCTGCCTTTCACTTTCAGGTGTTTGAAAACCAAATAGGGGTCTGAAATTTGAAAATTCAGATCAGTGATCAAGCTCTTGAATCTGAGGGATCTAGATAAGTGAGTCTGGCTCATCTGCTCATTCAGCACCTGCACTAAGGTTGCCTTGTTCTCCTGGTCTGCAAATTGAGGTTTTCTGTGGCCTGTCAACCTTTGCCTTGGGAAAACCTGGTCCTGTGTGTAAAATTTCCCTGGGAAAATCCAGCCATAATGGAATGGTTTAAATGGAGCATGTATTTCTAGTTTATTTATCGTCTGTCACCTTGCCCTTTCCCTGCCTCTAAAATAACCTCGAGGATATGATCAGGAGAATGTGGATTGTATTGATTAAGCCCAGTGGAGTCCTGCTGATGGAATGTTGCTGCACTATTTACAGATAACAAAAGAATCACTTCATAAGGATAAGCATGGATGTCATGAGGATAAGCAAGTAGTAACTTCAGACACTGAGAAGGTGAGGAAAGTTTAGCAAGTCTGGACCTATTCAAAATCCCAGAATTCCTGAATGTTCACAATGAACAGAAATTGTCAGAAAGATTCAGAAATTCTTTAGCAGAAAAAAAATTATTTCTTTTAATATTTCAGTGATCAGCAGCACCTCCCAATGCTGATAGCTCTATTTTAGTTGAGAGCTGAGAAGGTGACAGATATTAAATTTATGAAATGCATCATACCTAAGTAAAAAGACATGGTAGGAAAAAAGCCTACTTGCACTTGGACAGACCATATCAGAAATAGTGTTAAAGCATTAAAGAAACAATTGATCAGTTAACAGCACTGGTAGTAGCTGCCAAATGGGAGCAAAACAATTGGTTCTAAGAGTGTAGTTACACAATACATTTTCTGTGTGTTTCTTTTTTATCTCTTGCTTTTCTTTTCTTCTTTAACACACAGATGATTACCTTTGACACCTTGAGGAGAGTGCATGCTGCATCTGAGAAAAAGGTAGCACCTTCATTGGTCAAGAAAATATAACAATGTGTGTGTGTGTGAAATGTGTGTGTGTGTGAATTGTCTGTGCTCCAGTGGAGAGAAACACATGGGCTATGGAAATGAATACATGCTGAGGGCTGAAATAGTGATGGTTAATGTTAAATGAAGATTTAACTGAATTTAGAATGCACTCATGCTGCTTTCCATTGGATGACAGAATATACATCATCCCAGAAGGGTAAATCCTGGAGGCTGGAAGAGAAAGGAATATCTGCCTTCACTTCTGCCCAGGAATTATCAGCCTCTAACACCTGTTAAATTTCCCAGATACTGTTCATTTGTCTCTTGGAAATGAATCCTTCTAATGCTAAGTGTCCTTGACTTCCACATAGATTGTAATCAAAGGATCAGTGATACTACAACTTCAAGCATTCCAATCAAACCTGCTTTATTGAAATGCTCTTTGAAATCTGCTTCTTTGGCTCTAAAATGGACACAATGATATTGCCAGGATTCATAACAGTTTTATTTTGAAGAGCATCCTCTTCTAGATTTCAGGAAATAAGTTTTTCTGCCCGATGTTTTACTTAATATTTTTGCCAATAGAAGCTGGGAGTTTGATGAATAATACACCTGTTTTGAGAAATGTAACAGACATCTTTTCTGAAAAATCCTTTTGCTAGGATCTTTTCTCCTGAGAAGCTGAGAGGCCTCAGGAACACAATGTGAACCATGGTTATCTGCTGCTGTGGAATGCAACAGGTGCATCTGTGATTGGTCTCATGTGGTTGTTTCTAATTAATGGCCAATCACAGTCAGCTGGCTCGGACTCTCTGGTCAGTCACAAGATTTTATTATCACTCTCCTTTCCTTGCAAGCCTTCTGATGAAATCTTTTCTTCTATTCTTTTAGTAAGTTTTAATATATAATTTTCTTTTAATATAATATACATAATAAAATAATAAATCAGCCTTCTGAACCATGCAGTCAAGATTCTCATCTCTTCCCTCGTCCTGGGACCCCTGTGAACACCCCCACAGAGGAACTCACTGTAAAACATTTATTTCCCACATATGCAGACTAAATAAAAATTAAAACCAAATACAAACTGCCCTTGTAAACAGGACACAGAATGTTTTATGCATCTGACTGGCTGAGAGTTTCAGCTTGAGTTCCAGGTGCTGAGATAAATCTATAGCTGCAAGAAATCAAATCTAGTAGAGTAATCTAATCTGGGATCTATCTACATGAAAGTAATTTTTAAATTACTTCATGGAAACAAACAAATTCACAGAAAAGTGAATCAATTTTCATCGTCCCTTACTCTGAAGATAGTCCTTCACCATGCTAAACAGAATATATTATTCCCAACCTATCAGAACTATCTTTAAGGATGTTGTAGGGCCATCAGCAAAGAATTCTATACTGCTTAAAGAAATCCTGTGTTCTGCTCACTAACAGAGTAAAATATCTCAGACAAGAGGAGGTGCCTAACCAAGCTAACTTTGGAGCTCCAGACTATGACTTTAGCCTGAGTAAGTGAGTTTTGCCCTGAATTGTGTCTCAGGGTGTCACCCAGGAGCAGACTGTGGATCAGTGCCCCTGCTCTGGGCCCTTCTACATCTGCATCCTCCCCATTGTGCCTTGGCTTCTCTCAATGCTGTGCCTTCTTTTTCAAGCGAGTTTCCATACCTGGGTGCAACAGTTATATTTTATATATTTGTTCTAGATGGTCATTTTCTATTACATAACATATTTATGGCTTCTGTCTGGAACACAGAGTTTTCTTTCCAGTGGTATGCATAAGGCAGGTCTGTACCAAGCTTTTCACTTTTCCCAGAGGATGATTTCTGGTCCCTTGGGATACCTCTATTATCAGAAAGATCAGTTGGAAAATCAGCTTATGTACCCCATCCCAGGGAAAGTAAATACAGCTTCTTTCTTAGGCACTTCTAAATCCTAAATTGTTTCTGGAAAGAATTCTCAGTTCCCTCACTGCTGAAATGGGATCACAAAATGGGAAAAAAATAAAAGAATAGCAATGAAAATACAATGAAAAGTGAGTTTGTTAAAATTCTTGTTTAAGGAGTTATTTGCAAATGCAAAAAGATGTGAGAAAATTAAGTCCAAGTTACCTTCAGAAAATCCTGAGGTCAAACTGCCTTAATGCTACTCCTTGTGTATCTTTACAATGAGAATTGTAAGCGGATTCCTCCTGCATGGCAGTACACAAGGTTAAAGGTTAACAACTGACCAATTCCTTGGACAAGGTGTTATTCAGAATCAGGTACTTAAAACATTTGCCAGAGGACTTAGCCATTATGGCTGTTTGGAATCAGTGCATTTTCCAGCAGGGAAAGTATTTAGGAGAACAAAAAGAGTGCAGAGACAGGGAATTCCAGAAAGCCTGTCACCATATAAACTAAAACCCACCATTAGAAGCTGAGTTCTCTTAAGGAAAATCTGACAGTATCCAAATAGGTTGTGTGGAAATCGTGGTCACCAGAGAGAGATGAGAGCATTCTCCACAAATACTTAAGCCTGGCTCTATTTAAGCTCTGTTTTCCATGTATACATGAGTTTTCTCTTCCCATGTTGCTTTCCTTTGATGTAGTTATGCCCCTCAGGATCTGGCTTCTCTTTTTTTAAGAGCTTGTAAAGCAAGCGGTAATTTTACAGTCAGGTCGGAATCAAAGGTAAAGGCTGTGTGCGGTTTCTATCTTGCAATGTTCAGAGTAATGTCTCTCTAGGGATTGGAGTTTACTTGGTGGAAACCTGAAATAATAACAAATCTTAAAGTTATATTGTCCTCTTTTGAGGGAGAGTTTATAATATAGGTGGCCAGAGACATTCTAATTGTCTAAGCAGTGAGTACAGGTGTTGGATCTCCTTTTGATCTGGGTTGCAGGGTTTCTTCTCTCATTTTTGGGAATTTGTACCTGGATCTTTTGGGTTTTTGAGAGGTTGGCTGTTGTGGACAGCACAGCTGTTTCCTTTGTTGGATATGGAAAAGTCCACAGAGGTTTTGAATGTGGTTTAGGGAAGAAAAGAAGGCACTTCTGTTGGAAAAGAAATGAAATTTAGCGAAATGTTTAATTACAGTTTAGTTATGAGTTGTGTGTGAGTTGGTTTGTTAAAAGCAGTTTTGCAGCCGTTGATAGTATGTGTAGGGTTTCGTGTGTAATCTAGCAGGTAGTCTTAGGAACTTAATAAATATTTAAACTAGTGTAGGAAAGTAAGAATGCTAACCTGTCTGGAGGCAGCATACAATGTTCTTAGAATAGGATAAGCAGAAGATTTATGATTTTGTTTGTGAACTAAGGAATGTATCACAAGGGGTCTGTGGCTAGGCAAGGGGAACTGTTTCTTGGAGACCTTGTTATGAATTGCATGTATAAAAGGGAAGCACCTGTGCGTGAAGTCGGGGCTCGGACTTGGGACGCTAGTCCACCGGCTCACGAGCCCTTAATAAAGCACCCACAAAACTTATCCGAGTTTTGTGTCATTTATCAATCAGGCAACACTTCCACAGCCTTAAAGGACCAGTACAGCTACCAGGACTAATGCTTTGTGCATGTGTGAAAGTGAATCTACTTTTAGAGCTAAGTTTACAAAAATGTCACTATTGGATTCCACAGCTGTCACGAGGGGGAAGATGTTCATTCCACCTTGCACTAAAACACTGCCTTGACTCAGGACATTAAACAGCTGCTCTGCTGCTGCTGCAATGTGGCTTTTCTACAGCAGATCTGAGCTGCAGCCTCATGGTGGCCAAAAAGGCATTTGTGATGTTTAAATCAAAGGCATCATGCTTGCAAGGAAGAATAGGAAGTGTTATATTCAGGGATATTTTGGAGAAAGTAATACTGGATAGCAATGCAACACATATACTTTCAAGAGCTGAATTTAGAAATGGGTTCTTCAGTGTACTTGCTTTAACACACACGTTCATATTCAGGAGAATTCTGAAACCCCAATCAAAAACAGCTGTTTCTCTAAAAAGAATATAAGAAGAGTTGAGCTTCAAGCATGATTCAAAGACTAAGCAAACAATGATAACTTTGCATAGTTTTCAAAATAAGGGTTTTTTTAAATCTCAGACTCTTCTCATTGTGGAAATAAATTTCTCAATGCATATTTCAATGAGATTCTTTTAACCTGGTTATCTCTTCTTACTGCAGATATGAAAAAAGTTATAAGAATACTAGTCTTAGAGATGAAGTTTAGGAGCTGCTCTTGTCTCACTGGATATTAGTCAGTAGCCTTTGGTTCCATCCAACCTTAAAATGCATTTTGAAAAGAATAATAACAAAAAAATAGAGTGATTGGTTAAAAGAATGTATTCATGGGAGAACATGAAATGATGTTTAGATTAATTTGCTTAAAAATACTTTGCAGAACAGGATAGTCAAACAAACAAACAAACAAACAAAGACAAAGCAGAGATGTAATCTATCCAAAGTCATAGATGGATAGATCTATCTCAAATCAGTTCTGAGGCCAGGAGCAATAGTTGGATTTTATGATCTGTAACTTAACTCCTTGTCTAAACAATTATTAATGGTGCTGAGTAAGATGAGTGTGCCCAGCCTAACCAAACACAGCAGAACAAGTAGGGGGAATGCATGCAGAGAAAAGAAAAGAACCTTCATCTAACAAGAATAAATGTTTTTAACCTGTGAAATAGGACCCAGGTCCAGCTCCCCAAACTTGAATGATAATTTGCACTCCATCATGTAAAAGCTTTTTATTTATTGTTATAATGATTTGTAATTTGGTTGAGATATATCTTGCTATTCTGTAGAATGATTTCTAAAGAACTGTAGGATGAGGAATTAGAAACAGAGTTTTTAAATCTCTTTTTCCTAGTTGAGTTATGAAGATAATATGGTGGGAATTGGGGCTGGTAAGCAAGATTGGGTTAACCAGAATTTCTTACCAAATGTAGGTAAGACTGTAAAAGACCTATTTGTCATTTGTTGTAGTGCATGAATGCTTCTGGGTTGATGGTTTTGCTGTTGACTCCAAAGAGATAATATGTGGGAATGATTTTTACTCAAGTGCTACTATTCCAGCTTAACTGAAGTTTTAGATAAAGCACATGAATTACAGAAGCTGTGATGATTTCTTAGAGGAGAACAGCTCACTCCGTGAAAAAGCAGGATTGGAGCACTTTCATTTGTCATGCAACATATTTCCTTTTCCAATGAGACAGCAGGTTGTGGGGCTGGAGCGTGTAGCAGGAGAAGGGGATGGTGAGATGGTGGATTTGCAAAGGGAGTGACACCTCCCACTGCCAGCTGCAGGGACGGGGGAGGGAACACATTCAGCCCCCAGATGAGTAAATTGATATGGGTGTGAATCATCTAAACATTCCACTGATGGAATGGATGCCTTCTTCCCAGATGAACCCCTCCTTGCTTTTGTGCATTTATTGTCATGAATAAGTAAGGCAGAAACAATTTCCTATGTGTAGAAGACAAATAACAAAACCCAAGAATTATGTCCCTGTTTTCATCTGAGTGAGACTTGGATATCACTTCAGGAGAAACCTCTGGGATTTTAATTGTGTGAATATCCAAGATTCAGGATTTATCCCTCCTGCAGGTTGCCCATGCAGCTATGTATTTATGTTTCAGGGGTGAACAGGAGGGTGTGCTCTGTACCATCCCAGCTGTGGCAGGGCCAGGTTTGTCCCCACCTCACTGACATGTCTGTTGTTCTAAGGCACAGAGAATGGCCTTTCTCTTACTCTGTCACTTCAGTTTGAGCAACACACAAGAGGCAGCCCCACATCCACTTTGCAGGTATGGTTTAGGCATCATTGTAGCTGTGGAGGTAACACACTCAGCCTAAATACCAAAACTAGGCAGATAGGAAATTTTATTTGACCTACAGGTGCTTCCATGACCTCTTCTAAACTCCCACTGGTGTTTTAAAGGGCTTAAATACTGTAGAAATTTGAGTAAGAGACCAGATCCTACTGCTTTGGACATTGGCATCAAAAGACTTGTGAGAAAAGGGAGACATGGTTTGTGGAGCTGGAAATGCTGGGCCAGATACACCCAGCTGTACAAGCTCTGCCTCTGCAGTGTGGTGCAGACCTGCTCCATCAGTCTGGGCTCTCCTCTGAGCCCTCTCCAGCCCTCAGCATTTTGTCTCTGCACTGAGAATAAAGCATTTCCAATTCTGCTTATTAGCAATGCCATAATAAAACATTTATTTAAGACTCCTTATGAGAAAGTGCCTTAATTTTTTATTTTAAAGAGGTGAAGTTAATAAAGCAAAGTCAGTTTTCACCAGTTGGGTCTAGCAGGTACTTTGCCTACTTCTTCCATTGTTCTTACACATTATGAGAGGTATTAAATCAAGTCAGGGATTTTTTTCCTTGTTCAGCTCCCTGACACAGCTACTAAAATTATGTATTCTTTACTGCTTTCTAAGAAGATTACTAAGCCAGCTGACCCAAACAGTAGTGGCGCCAATTAGACAACATTCAAAATTAATAACCACTATGATGATAACAAATCAAAAGATTGATTCTTCTGATGGGAGAATCATTTTAATTAATTTAATCCTTGTTGAAAGATCAGCTGTGCACAGTCCTGCTCACCAGTGGGGCCCATTTGTCCCTGTCTATCCCTGTCAGCTAAAGCCAGTGAATATGATCAGTAGCCAGCACTTAGGGAACAATAAGAAACAGATTGTACTGTCAGGCTTCATTAAAGATCATCATTAGTATTCCAATTTGGAAACAGTCAATCTATCCTAACCTTTTACCAATTCTTTTCAGCTGCTTTTGTGAAGTTTGGTTCAGCTGCTAAACGTAAAAACGCTGCAGAGGCTTTTTTAAAACAACAAGTTGTGTCTGGCTGATGCCTGTCAGGCAGCAGCTTAGGGACAAAGCTCAGGGGAAATGCAGGTTATGCAACCAGTCTCTAAATGATATCATGTGCAGCTGCTTATGATCAGAGCATTTATGGGCAATGAAACTTCCCTAAACTTGGAGCTTAGCGATGATGAATGGAAATGCAATGGATATGGCACTTTCTTTCATGCCCTGCTGGGGCTTTGTGGTCCCAAGGGTGTTTGTGCAGGGCTGGCTCTCCCTGCGCCCCTCTCAGCATTTGGGGGCACGCTGATCAGGGACATGCAATCCCACGTTTGTCTGCAGTTCACTTTGTCTTTTCTGCCGAGGTTGGATTGCTTTCTTTGTTTGTTCTTCGTTTTGGTGGCTGGAAATAATTATGGAGAAATGGATTATAGGATTTGGAGGCATATTTCTGGACGGTCACCCCTTTATCTCAGCCATGTCCTGTGGCTGTGCAGGAGATGCATCCAGAATCTTTAAAATAATGAAGAATTATTTAAGATGCATCTAGAATCATTAAAATAATGAGATCCTTGCATGGCAGACAAACTGTTTTGTAAACAGGATCTCATTATTTTAATATTCTTGACATTTATGATTTGATAACCTTCCCAGCTGTCCAACCATCTTCCTGAAGACATTTCAGGAATGCTCTGCCTGAAAAACTAAAAGAAAAGTACAATCCTGTCGTTTTGAATAATCTCCTTCTAAAAGTGCTTTTTTTTAAAAAAGGGCAAGTTTGATTTCTTCTGATGTTCTTGTGTATCAGAAGGGATTTCAGAGAGATTGCAAATGAAATCAGAATTAGGCCAGTAAAACAGAGAGAAACATTAGATTTCACATTTCTTCTCAAAGGAAAAAAAAGGAACAACTCACTCTCCCAATTTGAATTTAAAATGTTATTATTACTGTAACAGAATGACCAAGAAAATCCCAACCTAAAGTACAAAGTACTTTTCAGCTGCTTTTGTGTAGTTTGGTTCAGCTGCTCTCTGTAAAAGTTCAAATACTTTCCTATAGTTTAGGAAAGTATAGTATTGTAAAAGTTCAATACTCTCCTATAGTTTAGTACTAATCTAACTTCTGAATGCTTCATATAATCCAATAACCCTCTTGGAAATAATTATTTGCAATAACTGGTTGCTCATTGCAGACACATGAAGATTTCTGCTATTTATATCCATGAATAGGTGGAGTTTTCTGTAACAAAAATAGTCATAATAAATGTAGGTACTTCATAAGGATGATCCAGCCCAAAATCCACTTTTCAAATGTTTTCCAAAACTAAGCCAGCACAGCGAAAACATCAATTTTTCACCACAGAAGAATAGAAAATCCCATAGTAGAGAATTGTAACTGAAATCAATGTTAATGAAGATTCTCTGTGAACTTGATTACATTTTCTTTAGTTTTATGCTTGCTGTCTGGGAAAACACAAAACCAAAACAAAACAAAGAAAAAGTCAGACCTCATTATTTTTCTTTGAGGAAATAAAAAACCTAATTTGCTGAAAAAATAAGATTCTGCTGAGCCTGAATTTCAAATGGTTTGGTGAATGCTTTTTGCTGTGTATAAGCTCTTGTATAATTTTTCACTTTGACAAGATGGCTTTAATCTAAGTTCAAAGCTTGTTATAGATTTTATAGGTTAGAACTCATTTATTGCAATGTAATTGGCTATGTAAATGACTACACAAATAATAATAATTAGCAACATACATTGCAGCGGTGAATAACACAAATATTGATAGGAATGTAGATTAAAATTTCTAGCTCTCACTGAAGAATGTCAGTCTTACAAACAACTTATATTCTGGGGGTCCTTTCATTCTAGAATTTATTTATAATTTTCCAGTGACTGTTTTGGTTATTTTGTCAGCTTTGCCCATGACAAGCCTGTTACAAAAGGAAAAGTAGAGGGAGCTGTTCCATATTTTATATCAGTGCAGCTGAGTTCCAAATTATTGTCTTGTTAGATGTTTTTAGTTGTTTCTTAATGTATCTCTTTGTGAAGTCAATCTTCTCAATTTCAGTAATTTTTCTTTTTTTTTTTTTTTTTCCCTGAGGCTACTGATTTTACTGTGATTTTTTTCTTTTATTACCACTTGATTTTTAGCCATTTTTTTCTTTTTTACGTCATGTACACCTTTCTTTGAAAGGAATCCTTTCAGAAGAAGGTATATGTAGTGTGTTATTACTTCAATATTTTCAACTTGTTTTTGTAAAATGGATTTAGCTTTTTTTGAAAGACTTTTTGAGAAAAGGGCCACAATGAAAGGCTCTCAGAGTGCTGTGACTCCCTTGAACTCGATGGAAGCTGGTCTCAGGCTATGGCCTCGGGTTTACACCAATCTAAATCAAAGGTGTTGCTGATAAGAGCAGTCCCCTCCCTGCCCTGAGCAGCACCATCCCACCTCTCCTCTTCACCAGGCTGTTGAAACAGCACTGACACTAACCTGGCTGATCCATTCTTTGCACATTCCATTTTCAGACAAACTAGGTTTTCATGCATATGGGAATGTGTTAGTGCAGTAGGAATGTGAAACCACAAAGAGAAACAGGGTACCTCCTCTCTTGTCAGAAGCTGCTACTACTATTATTATTATTATTGTTATTATTGTTGTTATTATTATTAATTTATTTACTAGGTGGTTGTAAAGGTGATATTCTCCTAGTAAGTCTTGTACTATTTTTTTACTCTCCCTAAGATGTTATCTAGAAATGTTCATAAAACAACAGCATAAACCAATGGTTGCAGATATATGCAGCCACATTTCTCTTCACAGGGAAAAGCAAGCGACAATTCTTCCCAAGAATATTTCTGGGATTCACATTCTCTGAACCTCAGAGAAAGGAAAAACAATTATCTCATTTGCTGCTCCTGTGTTGCTCACAAGCGGGACTCCTTGTGGAAGATGGTTTACCTGAAGGGAATTGGTGACTGGATTCTGGGGTGAGTGTTGTCATGCACTGACCAGTTGGATCCAGGTGTGTGTGGGACTGTCACTGACAGTCACAGATGCTGTGCAGGGAGTGCAGCTGAGTGCTGGGCAGATCCAGTTCAGATGTAATGTAATATAGTGTAATATAGTATAATAAAGTAATTAATTAGCCTTCTGATAAGATGGAGTTCTCTCCATCATTCCTTTCCTTTGTCAGGGCATTCCCTGCAAATACTATAGATATAGTCAATGATTTCTACAATTTCTTTATAACTCCAAGGAACAATATCACCTACCAAAAGGATCAAAGAGAAAAAGGCTAGGAAATGCCACAAGTGGATGACCTGCAGAACTGGTTTTTCCCAGTTAAGAACTATTGCAGCACCAAATCTTCTCTGCCAATGTGGCTGCATTCTGTGTGATCTTGTGTGCTGTGCATGGAATAAAACATGCTGATAAAACCTCATGTGGCTGCATGTTCTCAGTGGTTCCTAGCCCTGCGGTTTGTGATGGGATCCAGGTAAGAGCCTGGTTAAAGTCAGCATCTTGCAAACTACAGACTTCTGCTCCGAAGAGCTGACTTGGCTTCAATGTGTTGTGGGGGGAAAATAAGTGTGTAAAAAACCAAGTTATTGTACAAAACAAGGCACTCTACTGCACCAAACTACTCCTTTACTTCAGTGATTAATTTGTTTTGGTGGTGTTAGTAATTTACCTGGCAAAATGCCTTTGCACTAGGGAATCTGGTTGGAAGAACCACTGTGAAATGAATACAGTGAAAGTAACATTGGCAGTGGAAATCCATTTCACAGAGGAAATTCCAATGAAGAGGCTGTGACCCATCAGAAGGAACCTGACCAAATCTGCCAGAGTTAGCAGGTATTTTTATCCTAGATACCCTTTACCTATTTCACATGTTTTCAAACCATGCAGCTACTGTTTATGCTGCAAGTACAATTTCTGAGCTGTTCTTAGAGGTGTAGCTGACTTGACATTTTTGATGCCTTTGAGTCCAGCAGCGTGTTTATGTGTGGTACAGATAAATGCAACAGCAACTTCGTTTATTTTATTTTAATCTTAAACCCCATCTTAAACTCCCCCTTCTTCCTCCCCTTCTTTCCCTTCCCCTCTTTTTCTTCCCACCTTTTCTCCTCCTTCCCCCCTTCTTTTCCTCCCCCTCCTCTGCCTTGCATCCTTTCTTTGGCAGTACCAATTTGCTGCTCATGTAAACAGGGAAAATAATTTATTTTTTAAAGTCTAGCTACAGGTGGGTTGCCAAGTGTAATAATGAAGAAAATATTAGAAATTCCTTTAACTGGAACTGGAGGCTTTACCTGGACTAGGGCTGAGCTTTGCTCAGGACCATCTAATGCTCCGAAGATGCCTGGATCCAAGCTGGAATTGCACTGCCCTCCTGCGTTCACAGCGGAAAAGGAGAAGTTTGTGATTTCCCCGGCACAGAGGAAGCGTCTCGTTTAAATGCCATGAACGAGAAACAAAAGGAACACAATTATTCCTGCGCCTGCCTGCTTAGAAGAGCACAGAACCGAACTTATTTTGGCTAATCAGAGCAGGTTTTGCTCTCAGGTTCACCCAGAACATACAGAAAAAGTGGATAGTCCAAACAATTTGGAGTGTTTTCTCCAGCTATGCATTCCTTGCCTAAACATTGTGGAAGTTTTGCAGGATGCTCTGCTTTTAAGGCAGCCAGTTCAGGCTGCAAAGGCTTCAGCAGTTCTGAAGAGACTATCCTGTAGCTGATCAGATTCCAGAGCCATCCCTGACAACACATCCAGCACTAAAATCTCCTAGCACAGATGGAAGTTGCCCAGTTATTTCCTATCATCTCCCCACATGCTGGCTTAGACGATTCATCCATTTCTGGGAAGCAGCAAAGGGCTCATGGCACAGCCAGGCTGTACCACACAAAGATGTGCATGCAGCCATGAGCTGCTGGAGCTGGCAAGATCTATGGATATTATGCAAAAATCTTTTTTGCTTCTTTACCCCGGACTTTACTAGCAGCAATTCCAGCTGCAGCATTCTCCTTATATCCCTTTTTCTTTAAAACCACTTCCCTTCCTCTCCCTCATCCTGCTTGCAGCAGAGTGGGCTTGCAGGCTCCTGGAGAGGTGATACTTGTGAAGGGTCCTGGCCCCCAGCTCCACACCAGCAAGGCAGCTCCATCCACAGCTCTGCTAGAAATGAAATAGCTCCTGAGCATTAGGAAAACAGGCTCTGGAGCAACCTTCTAATGAAAGCCCAGGAATAAGAAGAACAGATCATTTTAAAATGAGTCAGTTAAAAGGAACTTAAAAGGGCTTAAAAGGAACCAGAGTGGCCTGCAAGAGCAATTAGGCAGAATGGGAACATCTATGTAAATACACAGAAAATTACACTGGCACAGGGTGCCCAGAGAAGCTGTGGCTCCCCCATCCCTGGAAGTGTCCAAGGCCAGGTTGTCTGAGACTTTGAACAGTCTGGCCTAGAGAAAGGTGTTCCTGCCCGTGCCAGGGGGGATTGGAATGAGTGTTAAGGTCCCTTCCAACCCAAAGCATTCTGTGATTCTGTGAAAGATGTTGCTTGTTAGGGAGTGCTTCATACAAATCAGGGGTTAT
This sequence comes from Ammospiza caudacuta, assembly GCF_027887145.1. Classification (NCBI taxonomy): domain Eukaryota; kingdom Metazoa; phylum Chordata; class Aves; order Passeriformes; family Passerellidae; genus Ammospiza; species Ammospiza caudacuta. Next base: position 9,951,563 of record NC_080598.1, on the reverse strand, counting down.
ACAAATCAGAGGTTCCCTGAAGGGTCACACACTTTCTCATTTAAGGACCTTACACTACATATTGGGTAAAGCCTTCCTCCCTCTATTATGCTGCTGTATTTTGGTAATATCTCTTCAAAATGAGTTGGTTCTTCAAGGGCAAGGAGGGACACCTGCACAAACAGAATAAATAAATAAAGTATGCAGGCAAGGAAAGCAGGAAACAGGAGACCAAACACAACTTTATCCATCTTGGCTGATAAGAGATAATCAGGAGAGCTTCTGGGGAGGGCAGATTTGGGATAACACAGCAAAGTATTAGGTCAGTAGGGTTGCACCAGCCTTACTGTAATGGTAACGTAAAAGTGGCAATTGACATTTTTGGAAGTTTTTTGAAGACAGACTCTTTCATATTTTTGCAGTCACAGACTTTTTCTGGGGAACAAAAGTGAAAGTAATATTGATAGAAGGATCATTCATTGTGAGGTATTTCTGAACATGGAAGCTGGAAGTCAAAATAGACCAGAGACTTAATCTAAGTTTATTGAACTACTGTGCATCCAGATGAATTTGTTTGAAAATTGGCTGTTGGCTCAAATTCTACCCTGGATCTAGATTTCTAGTCTCCAGCTACTCTGACAGTTATTCAGTTGGGGGCTTTGAAGTTCAGAAGACATAATTTCAGCATGCAAATATGGTCATTAAAGAAACCAAGTAAATACCACCCAAACCCGTGTCTGATCAATTGATAGCAAAACTGCACAACTGTTGTCTCCAGCGCGCTCTGAATGTTACCAGAGAAATGAAGCAGTGGTTTGGAGAACTTGAGCAAAGCAGGAAATCTCCTTGCTGCTCATGTAACTTGGACAACAGCTGCTTGAGCATCTGCCTCAGCTCTCAGCTGTAGGATTTGGCTGCCAGCTCCAGTGAACAAGTTGGATCACCTCAGTTTTGTAAAAATGCATGAGCATCACTAATCTCAGTCTGCAGAGGCAGGTGACTTGTAGCACCAAGTGAAACTTTAGAGGAATTACTCTGAATGTGTAATGACTCAGATTATTCCTGTGGGGAAGAGCTCTGGAACAACAGCTCGCTCCATGTGACAGCAAAAAATATTATGTTTACAGGGTTTCTTAGGAGGAGATCAATAAACAGAAGCAAGGCAGATGTAAGAATTTCAGAAGCTGAAATTCTTACATCTACAGCACAATAAATTCAGTCTTTTTATACTTAAAGGGGCCTTAGAAGAAAGATGGGGACAGGCTTTTTAGTGGGGCCTGTAGAGATAGGACAAAATGTGATGGTCCTGACAGAAGAAGCTGCTGAAAGAGGAGTTGGAGAAGAGCCTGTAAAAGACCTGAACTTATATGGAAGAATCATTTGAAACAATTACTGAACAGCCAAATTTAGAGCAATTTTAACATTACTCTGCAAGTAGATATGCTCCCAGTAATTGTGCCGATTTTTGGAAGTCCCTGATCTGAAATGTTGTCTCTGAGACTTTACATCTGCAGTCTGTTTCAGAACCAGGACCCTGTTCTCAAGGCTGATGACTTAGGAAATCTATGTTTTTTTTCAATAGACTTTCCAGAGGATTTCATCAGCTGAAATAACTTTTCCCCTTCTACTTAAAACACAGCTTGGGTATTTTAAGTCCCTGCATAAAGAGCATAAAATGTGTGTCTGTTCATTTTTTACTTTCAGTGAAGTCCTTCAGTGTCAACAAGAACTTTTCCTAGAGTTAGCTGCCTTTTACTGAAGACTAAAGACCACCCATTTCAAGACTTGTTTCAGGCAGGGTATGTGCAACATTGCCAAGGCACCAGCTTGCCCACAGCCCTTCCCTCCCTGTTGTTGCAGAGGGAGCACATCTACAGGAACAATCCAGCAGGGGTGAGAACAGTAAAACCCAGAGTAAAACCCAGGCTTGCAAAGCCAGCTCACCGAGCCAGCAGTGTGTCCCTGGGTGCTTCAGAGGCTCAGTGTGTGCCTGTGGTCACTGCCTGTTTGCCTGAGCCCTGAATTGTCCTGCACACCTGAGTAAAGTGCCATTGGATTACAGCTCTCACACCCAATGTCCCCAGGGCAAGGCAGGCAGTGAGGAGGAGTAAAGCCAAGAGGAGCTGTGTGTAATGCTGCTCCCCTTGCGCCTCACAGATGTGTGTGTGAGCCACCAGGCACACACAGGTAACATCCCAGCCTGTGTGCCTTGCAGGTGAATTCAACACAGGCAGGCAGTGAGGAGGAGTAAAGCCAAGAGGAGCTGTGTATAATGCTGCTCCCCTTGTGCCTCACAGATCTGTGTGTGAGCCACCAGGCACACACAGGTAACATCCCAGCCTGTGTGCCTTGCAGGTGAATTCAGCATGGCCCAACAGTGCAACAGCTGCTTTGCTGGCATTTTATATATTGTAAATCAAAGAAGCTTACTTCTCTCACTCCTCAGTGCCCCAGCCCACAGACTAAGCAAGATTTTACCATATTGCTGTAAAAAGAAAAGGGAAGGCTCAGGAGCTCTTGTATTCTTACGTTTCAAACTAATGGATTGAAAGTGGAGGAGGCAGTAAATGTGCTGGGGGTTTGGTGGCATAGGCTTGTTCATGTTTAACTGTGAAACATTTGCAAATGTCTACTTAAAGGCAACATTAAACCAACAGGCCTCTTTTGCTTTTGGGGCTTTGCTTACCAGTACAATGTGCCATATCAGAGTGTGAGGGTTGGGAGTACAGATCTAAAATTTAGCAGCCTAAAAAAAAAAAAAAACCAAACCAAAAAAACCCCAAAAAACAACCCAAATGTTTTTAATCAGCTTGAGAGCCCAGTGGATTTGTGAAATCGTTTGGGATTAACAGGCTATTGATTGCTAATAAAACAATATTTAGCTTTGTGTGATGAACAGCAATGGAAAAAAGGTGTGGGCACCTTGTCAAGCAGGCCCCATTGAGGAGGGATGATGGGTTAAGTGTGGGGCCCTGAGTGGCAGCGTGGGTGCCCAGGCTTCAAGGAGAACTTGTCAGTTGTTAGTGAGGCTGCTGAAAGGAAGGACGCCAGCGCCTGATGGCTGGGGTAGTATTGATGCAAGTTAGCTGACTAATCAGATTGGAAAAGTCCCATGGGATTTATGTCACTTTAATTTTCATCAAACAATTGGAGACGACAGCACTCTATTAAGAAGAGGTTGATCCAGAACTAAAGCTAAATAAATTAGGGTCTCAGTTTAATCAAATTATCCCTCTGCTGGCCTTGGATTAACCGAGGGAGACAGCGTCAGTCTAGGCACTTTTCATTGGCTGGTTTATTTTTTTTAAAGAAGCTGGTACAAAGAATGGGAGATTTAACACACAGCTACTACTCATAATACCTCAAATAAGCACCTTTTAAATAAGCAGGAATTAATATTTATCAGGAAAATTTGCAGTTTTAGTGAAGGATATTTCCATTTTTATGTTAGGAGGTTTTTTCCCAGTGAAATGAACTGAGAATGAGGCTAAACTTTGTCAACAAAAATCTAGACTGAGAGAACCTGAAACAAACTGGCACAGAAATGGAAACATTAGCCTAATGCTACCTAATGATTCCTTGTTAGACTTATAATATTTTAGTTTACCTGCTCTAAAAAGGCTTTGGTTGCACAGTTACATTTTGCTATTGTTTACTTACATTTTTTGTGCAGGGTAAGAAATTCTTTTTCCTCTTCCCTACATTCTTTACACCTCTAGGTGTAAAAATCTTTGAGGTATCCAGATTGCCTCTGAGAAAATAATTTTCCCAGGCTGCCTTATATCTTCTGCAAAGTTTTCACTAGAAGTTTACAGCAAGAGATAGTAACTGTCTTTTCAATAGTATTAACATGAAAAAAAATCCCGTGTTTATATTTCCTCTACAATGATTTAACTGAACTGTTGCAATAAATCTTTCAAGATCCTGAACTCTTGAAATATTCCAAATCTGTGTGTTGTCATAATCATTGTAAAAGTAACTCTGGATTTCTAGACATAGAAATGAAAGTAAAATATTACATCCTTTGCTGGAAGCAATGAACTGAATTCATCCCAGTTAACCACAACATTTTTTTTTTACAAATGCAACATGATGAATAAACACCTCCTTCCATCCTTGTTGCAAAACTAAAAATAATTTTGTGAGAAAAGCAGTGTAAACAGATGTAGTATTGTGTCTGAGTCTACTTTCTGAACACTTCTATCTCTGACTTCTAACTGGGGTTTTGCTGCCCATGATCATCAATGTTGTTCCTCATTCTTCTGAGGCAATCCCAGCTTAGGGAAAGTGAAGTTGAACAAATGAATACTTGTATTTTTGTTACATCTGTCAAAATGGAAGTAATGGGATCAGCTGTGATCTAGTGCACACTCAGGAAAATAATTTTCACTGCATGTGTAATAGACCTGATAAGTATGACTGGCTTCTGTTGTCCCTATTCTCCCATAATCTACACAATTTCATAGTCTTCCTCTGCTTGCATGTCATTTCTGTTCTTATTAATCCCTTGGAAATGCAGGCACTAAGCACCTGGTTCCTTACATAGCTATGCACACATGTCCAATGCTCCTTTCATTTAGGATTTATACATTTCCACTCAAACAATTTCCTCCCTTCTTTTTTCTCACATGCTTCATGATTCCACTCTTTGGTCAGCTCTGGTGGACCCAATTCAGAAATAACCTTGCAGAGGGTCATCCCTGCACAAGAAGGTTTTATTTTTCCCAGGTAACTCATCTACTTATTTCCTTCCAAATCTTGCTAAATGCCTGACATCCACTCTTGTGACACTAAGCATCTTGCAGATGCTCTTAAAAAAAGTTAAGGGACAAATAGTTGCTTTTGGGGGGTTGTTTTTAATGCACAGCACTCACACTTCTGCTAGTTTGACTGAAAACTTCACAGAATGCCACCTGTCTTTGCTTGTTTTCTTACTGTGGATGAAAAAAAGATCATATATTTTCATTGTAAGAGGTGATCTAAGGTAAATGCTTCATTTTACTTCAAACTGGGATAGGATATTTGGTAGTTTTTCTGCACAGTCATTTACTCTAAGTTCAGGTATTTTTTCCCCTGTAGAAAACAGACATTTTCCCCGTAGAAACACAAATATTATGAGACAGAAAAGTTTGAGATGCTTACAGCTGCTATCTCTGTGAACAATGGCTTATCCTCAATGTGCTTATGAATTCTTTTATCTGCATTTACCCCTTGGACAGAAACAGTCAATGTAACCCTGAAGATCAGTGATTTTGTAAGTATCTCATTATTTTTGTAACAGTACCTGTTTGGAGAGATCTCAGTTGGATTCCTGTGACCTGTAGCATCTGACATGCTCCCATTTTCCTCAAGCTGCTCCACAATGCCCATTTTATGGAGGCACTTCTGTAGAGATATAAATGTGTGTGCAACATGCTGAGTCCCACATTTTGTAATATAACCCTAAACCTAATTCCAGGGTGAATTTTTGTTAAAAACTAAACAAAAAACCAACAACCCCCAAATCCCCTTAAACAAGTAAATAACACCCCTTCCCTGCCACCCACTCCCCCCCAAAAAAACCAAAACAAAAACCCAACAACCCAAAACCTGCCCCTGTCCAGATAAGTTTAGTTTTGCAGCCCATACTTTCCTTTGGCAGCCCTTTCCAGCCCCACTTCAGCTCCAGGTCTAGGCTTACCTTCTCTCTTAATCTTAAACCTAAGCCTGGTTTGAGGGTGAGCCCTACAAATGCTCTGATGGGCTTTGCCCAGATAAAAAATGCCTCAGTCAGTTATCTTAGCATACTAAGGGGAATATGGTCATCATTTTCTGAGACTTTTGAACTGACTGAGCATTTACATTCAGAATAGCAATTCTGCTTTCAATACTACTAACTTTTCCTTAGTATAAGAATAAAAAATAGCTTTTGACTACAGTTCATTCCCTCTGCACACAAACTGGCACTCACATGTTCTGATTTATACTTCATTTAACTCTTTCCAAGCTTTTATTATTTTAACAGATCTGAATTCAGCCTTTGGCTGTGAAGGCAATAAAGGGTGAAGAGGTAACTGTCATTACTGATGTTTTATTGCAGGGATACCATTCTACAAAAGGTGAGGTTTCTGCACCTGGTTCTGTTGCACCTAAGGCCTCTGGAGCTGTGCTTTTCATTGCTGTGTGATGTGGGGAAGTGGCAGCTTTGTGAGAAAAACCACAGCTTTGATCTCTACACATCTTAAAGGCTCAATGAAAAACTCACTATCTGTTTTTGGACTGCTGGCTACAGAGAGTTTCCATCATTGAATCAAAAAAATTACAACAAACTGGGGTGGGAGGGCTGAATATAAATGTATCTGCTTTTGGAAGTGTCATTCTTGGCACTTATGTGTAGCAGGCCACCTTTAATATCCAAGGAGTATAAAGCAAAATTTTGGACAGTTTGGACTTTCTGGAGAGAAAATGCTTTTGAAAAATTGTCTTTAGTTTTGAGTTTCATTGTTCTGAGCTGTTGTCTGCTCTGTTGGTGACCTTGAGTGGTTAAAATTTAAAAAAATACAACTCTGACTACACAACTAGGAAGTAATTTGTTTTGTTAATGTGAATTTTTAAAAATCTGATCTCTCTCTTTTTTTTTTCTAATATATTTTACACAGGCTAAAGTCATAGCCATTTAATAATAGTTTGTTTAAATTTTTTTTCCTACACAATTTCTGTGAACATATTTCTTTGGTTTTGAATTATGGCAAGCACAGGAGCCACAAAAAAGTGGCGCAGGTAGACAATAAAGTTACACATGCTTGGAAATCCAGATGAAACAAGTGATATGTCAATACCATATTTTGTATGGGAGCACCCTCCAACAGTCTCCCCAGCGTTGTGTTTCCAGAACTGAAAAAAGTTTGAAATGCAGTAAAAAACCCAGCAAATATTTGAAGTTTCTTCCCCTTGGCCCAGATTATGAAATAGTAATCCATTACATTGTAAATCTTCCTGTACCATGCAAATCCCTTTACAAGGATTAGGAGATTGTAACAAAGATGGTCATATTTCAATAGGTGCCGGTGTAAGTTACATATTTCTGCTGCAGATTTCATACAGTCCTCACCCAACACGTTACATACAGTGACCCACACAAACAGGTGCTTTACATTTATTGAGAACCTTCATTCCAGAACAATCAAAAAGAAGGCACATTCAGCCTGTGCTCTCTGAGGGCACTCCACAATAGCTGAGGGTGTGCAATGGAGCAGAGACTGTGCAATCAGTGACCCCTTGGCCCTCGGGGGCGGCAGGGGGAGAGCAGAATCTCACTCAAACACAAAGAAGCTGCTGTTTCTGCTTTTGCTGCTATCAGCCTGGCTGCTGCTGACAGAGGAGTGCCTGTTCAATCTATTTCTGCTCCTAACTGCTTGGGCAAGAGTAGAGGAAAACTGTGTTTTATCATTCTGCATCACTTCTGTTTCTTTCAGGGGATCAGATCCTACTTGAGGGGCATAAGATAGGAGCATCTGACTGGGCTAGATTTCCTCTGTACACTAAGGGAATGCAGCACTTTGCTAGCATTTTGCACTAATTCTAATTCATCGGGTAGTACTGAATTGCTACGTAGGAAAAAGAATTCCTTGAGAAGCACTTAGTTCACACCACTAAGTAGTGTGTGCAAAATTGGTGGTATCTTCTCATACCTGTAGAAATCTGAATGGATATAGGATTTTTAAAAAGTACAGGACGAAATTTGTGAAGGAGTTTGAGCGAGTTGCTCTTAGACCCTTCTTCAAATTTGGCATTCTGGTCTTATTTAAAACCGGTTTCCAAATTTAGGTTTTTCATGTCCCTCTGGATTTGCCTATAACTAAGCAAGCCTTATTTGTTTAATTAGTACCATACGTACAAGTCTTTGTTAGCTCTGTAGCTCCTGGCTGTGCCTCAGGACAGGGCTGACCCTTCTGGCTGTGCCGATGTCCCCAGGACAGGACTGGCTGTGCCGATGTCCCCAGGACAGGACTGGCCCTCCTGGCTGTGCTGATGTCCCCAGGACAGGACTGGCTGTGCCGATGTCCCCAGGACAGGGCTGGCCCTCCTGGCTGTGCCGATGTCCCCAGGACAGGACTGGCTGTGCCGATGTCCCCAGGACAGGACTGGCTGTGCCGATGTCCCCAGGACAGGGCTGGCCCTCCTGGCTGTCCGATGTCCCCAGGACAGGGCTGGCTGTGCTGATGTCCCCAGGACAGGGCTGGCCCTCCTGGCTGTCCGATGTCCCCAGGACAGGGCTGGCTGTGCTGATGTCCCCAGGACAGGGCTGGCCCCTGGTGCAGGGCACTGCTGCCCCACATCGTCAATTTCTTCCGCCGAACCCTGACAGCGCCTTCGAGGCAGGAAGAAGTTAATTTCTTCTGATAAGAGGGCAATAAATTCTTTTTCTCTGAACGATTCAGGTGTCCTGTGGCTGCTATCTCGCTGCGAGTCCTTTCTTTTAAAAAAACACCGTACATAGCATAGTTTCCATTTCAACATTTTTTGTAACCTAAAACTATATTTAACACACTACTTAAGAGAATTAATACAGCGTTGCTTTCTAACACAACACATATAATATTCATTTTAATATTTGCCAAAAGCCAATCATAAAATCCATTCATTTTTCACGCTGAGGGACGGGCCGTGGCTGAGGGACGGAGCCGTGGCTGAGGGCCGGGCCGTGGCTGAGGGACGGAGCCGTGGCTGAGGGACGGAGCCGTGGCTGAGGGCCGGGCCGTGGCTGAGGGACAGAGCCGTGGCTGAGGGACAGAGCCGTGGCTGACGGCCGGGCCGTGCCTGAGGGACAGAGCCGTGGCTGAGGGACAGAGCCGCGGCTGAGGGCCGGTCCCGCTGCCCCTCTCTCCCGCAAGGTGGCGCCGGCCCGGGCCCTCAGCGCGGCCGCGGCCGGAGGCTGCGCCAGGGGGCGCTCAGCGCGGCCCGGTCCGTCCCCGCGGCCGGAAGCGGCGCGCATGGGGCGGCGGCGGCGGGACATGGATGCCATGGAGCCTGAGGAGGAGGAGATGCCCGAACTGTCCGACGGCGAGGGCGCCTGGGACGACGAGCAGGAGGAGGAGGAGGAGGAGGAAGGCGCTGCCGTGGCCCAGCAGACCGGCTGCCTCTTCTGTGCCAGGTGGGGGGGACGGGGAGCGCGGAGCCCCGTGCGGAGCGCGCTGTTCTGGGTGCGCTGCGAGCGGCCGGCGCGGCCCGCGGGATCGGGGTCGGGATCGGGAATCGCTGCTTTGGGGCTCGCTCTGTAGCGTGCTGATCGCGTACACGGCTCTGCGGAGCCAAGCGTGCGATTGAGGATTCGCATTGAAGGAGGGAGTAGCGTGGTAATCCCCTCCCCTCGTGCTGAAGCAGCGTGGAGGCTCTTCTCCCGTTCTTTTTAATCTCTTCCCCATCGCCAGTATCGAGATGAGAGATTTTATTTCGCTCAAACTGCTCCACCCAGCTTGTATTGGTGTGGGTTTTAGATCTCAGGTTTAACGCAGGCTTTGCTCTCAGACAGTGTTTGGAAATTAACAGGATCTGTGGTTTTGTCAAACAGAATTGTTGTGTTCGTTGGCTTTTGTCTCAGAATGTTTGACAAACAAGGTAAAAGCTTTGTTTTTAAAAGCTCAGGCATGTGAGCCTGTGCCTTTCTCAAAGGCAGGAAATGTGTTCTGCATTACCCAATAAGTCAGAACAGAGCATATAGCACTCATAAGTTAGAACTTAATGTGTCAGTATTGCACTTTTAATAGTTTGTTGTTTACAGGTTGTTTAGTTCTGCTGAAGCTGTGTTCTCCCACTGCAAAACAGAGCATCAGTTTGATGTTAGTGATGTGATCCAGAAACATGGTAAGTTTTTTTTCGTGATTTGTCATTTCCTTTTGTGTATGAGTATAGGGGCCTGAGTAAATGTATGTATTGCAGTAAGAGATCTCTGTATTGTAGAAGTGACCCTGCCCCGATTCTAGTTATAGTAAATGGGCTGCAGCTGTGATGGCCTTAATTGGGGGGCAGCTGTGGCCCGTGGAGGGAGCTGGGATAAAAGGGGGTGGGGTGGTGAGGGAGAGCCTTGGAGGAGTCCTGGTGAAGAAGCAGGAACAACACTGCTGTGAAGAGCTGTGTGTGAGGAAACCACGCAGGAGGTACGGGACTCTAGAAATATGGTAACAACAATATGAATACAACATATGAGTATCTCATTTAAAATAAATTGCAAATATTATTTTGTTTAGAACTGATCTCCTGGTTCGCAGTTGAAGCTTCCAAGATTGAATAAGATGAGCTATTGTAGAAAAAGACTTATACATTTTCTTAATGCTGGCTGCTTCCTGCATGCCTTTTCTACCAGTAAAGCTCTCAGCCAGTGACAAAAGTGAGATTGATCTTTGCTGGCTTGTGCTGATTCCTCACTGCCTACTTGATTGACCTGAACCAGACACTGCATGATTGATCTGATCTGCTGGCAGCTCTTGCCTGACCAGTGATGCTGTTGGGCTCAGCATTTAGCAGAGCCCTGTGGCTTGTGTCCTTCAGGTGATCACAAGGAGGCTTTCCCTCCCGTGTCTGTTAAATTCTTTTTAGTCAAGTTTAAGGGTGTCTGTCACTTGAAGCAGTCATTATATATCCTAAGATCTAGTCTGGTCTGTTTTCTGTCTAAAATCCAAGAAAAAGTATTTTGGGTTTATCTTTGCTGTTCCTGGGGAGAGAACACAGTTAAACTCCTATTACTTTTGCCAAGGTGGCAATTTTAAATCAGTATTGGTAGGTATTCTTAGTGAGTAGCATCAGTTTCCATTCTTTTAAGCAGAAAGCTAAGAATATGAACAGGGGAGCACAGCAGCCTAGAATGCCATCAAGGTAGCTGGAAGGAGATAAGAGTGGCTGTCCTGATGTACTTACTTGCCAAATGAATGAAATCCCTGTCCACAGTTCCCATTTGGATGTGTTCCATTCTTAATTTGTGGCAAATGTATTTGCCCTGAGGGTGAGGATTTCCTGGGTTAGTATAGTAGGAGTCCTAGTAAAATATCTGTATTGTATTTGAATATCTGTATTGTATTTGAATATCTGTATATAGGCCTTGCCCTGATAAGCCCTGGTTGTTTTTGGTGGGCTGCAGCTGTGATGTCCTTAATTGGGCTGCAGCTGTAGCCAGTGAAGATAACTGGGATAAAAGGGGCTGAGCTTGGCTAGGCAGGGAGAATCTGGAAGGAGCCGTGACTAGGAAGCAGTAACAAGCAGGAGAAGAAGTCAGAGCTATGAAGAACTGCCCGCAAGAAGTATCGCCAAGAAGGTACGAGACTTTAGAAATATGAAATACAACAAGATAACAACAGGTTAGTCCTAAAGAGAAGAACACAGATGGCAAACTTAAGATAGGAAGAGTGCACTGCATAGTGGTGTACACCCAAGGGGAAGTTTGAAACAGTTTCCAGTTGAACAGGTAATTAGTAGTCACATAACTGTAAAACATGTGGTCTTTTCTGTGATACAAATGCTCTCCCCCTTTTTTTTTTTTTTCCCACTCAGGACTTGATTTTTATGGATACATTAAACTAATAAACTTTGCCAGATTAAAGGTAGGTGTGCCACCTATTACTTCTGTGTTCTGACTCTGGAGAATAGTGATGTGCTTTCAGTTTGCCCATTTCTAATAATAGTGTGAGATTTTGTATTGAAGTTTTAGAAAAAGAAATCATGGGAATTAAAGTAGCTGTTTATCTAGATATGAGGCTGTTTTAATTGTAAACATATTTAATTAATGTGAAATTTTATTTTCAGAAGTGGATGTTGAGATTTGCAAAAAGTCTCCATGCTGTGTAGTATCATCTTGTTTTATTCAGGTTCTTTGGGCCTTTGACTCTGCTGTCTCACTTCAGAAATGGGTTCACTTCTCAAGAACTGAAGTTTCTCAGTCCTTGCATGTGTGTTGATGTAAAAACCTTTCCTGAGGCTGTGAGCTGGCCAGACCCCTACTTAGTAAGGGCAATAGCTGATCCCTCAAGTTACAGAACTTAAAACTCTCTAAAATTATACCTGAGTCTGGAAAGCTGATGGGAACCTACATATATTTTGTGTGTCTTGTGACTTTGTTCCTTCATTATTCCTTTAAAGTTTAGGTTAAAACTCAATACCATCTTATCTTACTAAGTAGTTTTTACTTCAGTCTACATATCTTAAATCCTCGAGTAGTTATTTAGTGCATAACTGTGTAGAGTAAACACAGGCAAAAACTGAAGTCCAAAACTGACTTCACTTTTCTTAACCAAGTATTAACTGGATGCAAACAGAGACAGAACAGAAGTTTCTGACTTCTGTTCCTACAGCACTGTTCATGTAAGAACCTGACAGGATTAGTAGCTTGGATTTTTTGATTAGCCACATACCTGAGTGGACTTGGTTCCTGAGAGCCGTGCAGTCCTGCAGGTGTCCTTCAGCATCTGCCAATGTGCTGTGCATTACTGCTGGCACAGAATTCCTTGGTATCCTTCAGCATCTGTCAATGTGCTGTGCATTACTGCTGGCACAGAATTCCTTGGTATCCTTCAGCATCTGCCAATGTGCTGTGCATTACTGCTGGCACAGAATTCCTTTGCTGCAAAGGTCCTTCAGTAATACCCTGCATATTTCACTGTGTGAAAGAACATGTCTTTTCCTTGTTTCCTTGAATGAAACTGGAGGGCTGGTGTTTTCAAAGAAACTTAGTGTACATGTTCTTCTCCTGTCTAGAAACCAACTGCAGCATATTTGAGTTCTCTCAGCAGCCCACTGCCTTGGGAAGGAGAGGAATATTTGAAACCAGAACTTGAAGATGATCTCCTTCTTCAGTTTGGTAAATAATTGCTTCAGTATGACTCCTGCTTTGTGGGGTAAATGTGGTATTGTCAGAGTTGGTGAGCATTGTCACTGTTACTCGATTTATGTGTCTGAGAAAGTCCTTGTACGAATTATATCTAATTTAATTAATGTCTAAACCAAATGTCTCTTCTAGAAATAATCAAACAGTGGTATTTAAGGAAGCCTGAATTCTGGATTTAATTGCCTTAACTTAGACCCTGCTTCTAGCATATTTGCTGCTTCTTCCTAGGCAGAAGAATTACTTTTTGTGTTTTGTAGTTAGCCCTGTCAAATTCAGTTGTACCTTTTGTAAAACAACCAGCTTGTACAAAGACAGAACTAGCATGAAGTGTTTATGATCTGCTGCAAACAGATCATAAACATGATTGGTAGGTATTCTCTTTCCTCCCTGTTTTATCAGACATAGAAGATCTTTGTGAGCCTGTGAAAGTTTTGCCTTCTAATGGCTTAAGTGACACCATGGTGCTCCTGGAACAGTTAAAGCATGCAGAACAGAGAGCCAGAGCTGCAGAAGCAGCCTTGGCTAGGGCACAGGATGATCTTCAGAAGATGAAGTAAGTGTCTGAACTGAAGTTTGGGGCTGTTTTTATTTGATGTGTTTTAGATGAGATGTTCGTGTTGGAAGACAAACAGAAATTGAAGGAAGTAGCAGAATGTAACATGAAACTGACCTTGGGATGGGACTGTAGGTTTGACTTGTCTGTTGCAGATGGTTAGTACATTTCCTGTAGATGGTTAGTAAAAACTGCACAGAAACCTGCACAGATTGAAAGGACAAAGTATGCTTGGGAGAGCTAAGCAAGCACATCACTCAGGTTTTTTCCTTCAGACTGCTCTTTGTTTTTTGAGATACCTTTCTGTTAATTCTTTAGGTAGGCATTTGAACACTGAGGATGCACACACTGGAGAGGAGAGAGAGCAAATTAAATACAGGACTCCAGAGATGTTCAGAGTTGGCTTCAAACAGTAGTTGTCAGTAGAGTTCATTTGCAGTTTGGAGAAGCTCTCAGTGGAATTAATAAATCAGCTTTTTTCAGCTACTTTTGTTTTTGGTATCAGATGAGGGTAGTAAGAGTATGCAGTCAGGACATCCCTGTAGCTCTTCTAAATCTTGACCTCTGCATGTGGATTGATGATGCTCATGGGTAACACAGAAATATAAACTTCATTTAAATCCCCTACAAGCATGAGATCACTGACTGGGCACTGAGGAACTGAAATTATATTTAAGAGACTTGAAAAAATAATTCATGTTCTTTTGTGTGAGAAGTTAATCAGAAAACCCTTGTGTTGTAAAGTTTGAGTGTGTGTTGTACATTTTGACAGTACACATTTGGAGCTGCAAGTAACTAAATACACCAAAATATTAAATGTATTCAAATCCCCTAGCTGTGAACAATTATTTATGTTAAAAAGGATCCATTTTGTCTTCAGATGAGTTTGAATTTTCCACACAGTGCTTTTCTGGTATCTCTGCATACATTATGCTTTAATTGATCATAAACAGCAAGAATTGAAGAAATTTATCATTGTGCTTCAAAAACTTGGGGGTATTTTCTGTGTGTCTTTTTGCTTTTTTATGTTCCATTCATACTCATTTTAAACAAAAAAACCCCTCACAGGTTATCAGTAGCAATTTCTTTTGAGCTCTCTAAACTTCAGTGAGGCTTACAGATTTTTTATTTTAAGTAAGTATATCAAGTTATCTGCTCTTGTAAGAGGTAGCCTTTAGTTTTTCTTTCTCAATGCAACCTCTTCAATTCAGCAGGGGTCAGCTGGCAGCAAAAATAGCCAGATGTAGATCTGATGAAGCAGCACGGTTTTAAATTATGGATAGATGAGTCAGTTGCATTGTAGCAGTCTAAATGCTGTAATTCAGTGGTTTGTGCTGGAGGTTATTGCACAGAATATCACCTGCTCCCTTTCAGGTAAACCTCTGGGAAATAACGACAGTAACATTTTTATAAATCAGATCACCTCTAGTGTTAGATGTAACTTGGAGACTTCACAGCACAGCTTGTCTGTGCTGAGTTTTTAATCTGTCGCCTGTTTAGAGGTGATGGCTTTTGTTTTTACTTATCCTTTTTCTTGATTAAGAAGCCAGCAGGACAGCTCTGTCTTTGGAATTTCTTTGGTGCTTGTGTTGCATGCATATATTAGGGCAACTATTGGCTTAAATAATTTTGAATTAAATCATTTAAATCTCACACAATGCTAATTATATGTAATTGTATGTCACAGAATCTATTTTATGGAAGTTTAAAATTGTATCATGTAGATATTTGTATGAAAGTAAAGAAAATGCAAAGTACTGTGGTAAAGAGCAATATTAAAAAAAGATCCAGACCATTTCTGTGTAAAAAAATATAGGAAGTTTCTGAAACTGACAAAATTTCAATACAAAATCCCTCACCATATTCTCTTCCCCATCCAAACTAGCTGAGCAGGGAAGTATTTGAAATATCAGGAGTGAAATAGTATTTTTGCTTTTGTTCTTCTCTAAGGAAGATATTGGTAATGAGATTGTTCCCTACAGTTTCTATATGTGAAGGTCCCATTTAAGGGAGTGTGATTGCTGTTAAAGGTGAGTGTCAGAGGCTTTGGAGTGGTCTAAGATGCAGCTTTTGTTGCTGTTGGACTAGACCTTGGAGGAATATTGTCTGGCTGAAGTGTGTTTCCTTTTTCACTTCTTTGTGGGTGTAGTATGATCTGCTTGTTAATGTCTAATAGTGTTTTCATTATAAACCCCTTGATTTGTGTATTTTGTTATCCAGCCTGCTTTTAGGACTGAGAACATGGAGGGGACCCTAAAGCTCATCCAGTTCCAAGCAGGAACACCTCCCACGTTGCACAGAGCCCCATCCAGCCTGGCCTTGGACACTTCCAGGGACCCAGGGGCATCCCCAGCTTCTCTGGGCATTCTGTGCTGGGGCCTCACTGCCCTCACAGTAAAAAATTTCATCCTAATATCCAGTCTAAACCTACAGTCTTTGAGTTTAAAAGCCATTTGTCCTTGTCCAAAGTCCCTGTCCATATTTCTTGTAGCCCTTTTAGGAGCTGAGATGCAGTGGGTTCACCCTGGAGGCTTCTTTTCCCCAAGCTGAGCAATCCCAACTCTCTCAGCCTTTCTTTACGTGTTGAAGGAATGCAAGAGCAGGGAGGAGGGAAAATAAGCAGCATAAAATTCAAGTAATAAATTGAATTTTAAACTTTTTTTCTTTTCACCCGAATGCCTCAGTTCTAAAATGCTTCCTTCTCCCTTCCAGTGGTTACCCCGTGTCGTGTGGGCTGCAGTTTTGTGCTCTTTGTGTTGAGTCCATATCTGCGTTGCACAGCCTGAAGCACCTTGGCACTGCAGTGCTGGCTTTCATACCAGCAAGTTCAAAACAGATACTTCTGCCTTAGAAACAGAAACTGCCCCCCAGTATTTCACTGCTGGGAGCTGCTTGCTGCCAGCAGGAGCTGGGCTTGCCGGGGTGCTGCAGCAGCCGTGAGGAGCCTGCAGAGGGAGGATGTGCGCGCCTAAAGCTGCTGCTGCCGGTGCTGCCCAGCCCCAGGGCAGCCTGCGTCCGTTCCTGCCCTCTCCTGGGCCCTTTCCCCCTGCCCAGCCTCCTTCCCGTGGTGCCATAAACACGTCTCAAGGGTGTATTTCACACTGATTACAGGCAGTTTGCTCAGGACTTTGTGATGAGCACGGATGTCAGGAGCAGCCCGCCGTGCAGCGCCGTTGCAGACCTGCGGGAGGACGAGGATGGCGTTTACTTCAGCTCCTATGGGCACTATGGCATACACGAGGAGATGCTAAAGGTCAGGAAGCCATCGCCACTGCCCCTTGCTGGGACTGAAGAGGAGAGGTGGAATCAAGTGGGCTGTGTGCCCATAAATATACTGCAGAGCAGCTGCATTTTTAACCCTTTCTGTCCAGGAGAGGTTTTTTGGTGGTACTTGGACTAAGATCATTTTTCAGTTTTATTTCCTTTGTGTAAACTCTGTTTACAGGAGGCATTAGGAACAGAAAATCATTTACAGTTGTGTTGATAGTACAGTACCTGTGCCACAGCCCTACCTTGCCAAAAGCAGCTTTTTCCTGTTGTTTAAAACATGAAGGATAAAACATGGTCCAGACAGTGAATATTTTTCTCCAGTTTTACATTTTCCTTATAACTGAAATTTGTTAGGCAGGACCATTTCTCAAATATTGTGGTTGTCTCTTGCACATTTTAAACAGAAAATGTTACTTGTACATGGTTAGGTGTATTGATAGCATGACAACAAACTGTCGTGTTCATGAACATGCTGGAGCAGTTCCTTTCATATGCTAAAGATTAAAAAAAGTTTATGCTTAAAACTTCTCTAAGGCAAACTTACGTATGCCCTTTTAACTTTAAAATAAGAAAAAACAAGCACAAAGCCCAACAGCTTCAAATTAACTTGTAAATTAAAATGTCCTAATGTTTCCTTTCAGAGAAGATGTCATAGTTGTGAGAGTTATAAGCAGTTTTATCATTTTAAGGTGTAAATAAATAAAAATTCCTGTCTAAAGTCAAGGCAGAATACAGAGCTGTGCAGTGAATTTGTGCCTGCAGCTGGCATATAAAGCTTTCAGCTTTGTAAATCATTCAGTGGCCCCAATGCAGAAATACATGTGAGTATGTGTTAAGAGTAGTGTGACTGTGAGGTTATTATTAAGGGGAGGAGATTTTACAGAAGCACAGGGATGGCTGCAGAACTAGAAAAATGTTTTCTGAAATGTATGGTGTGTGGAAATACAGCTGAAATGTAACTTGAAGATAAAAAGATAGGTGTTTGGTTTTGCAGCTGTGTAAAGCTGTCATTTGAGATAATGTAGGTATAGGATGAGGAAGCCTTTCAGTTGGCACATAAAGTTCACAGTAAATATGCATCTCTGCACAAGGAGATTGGTACAAAATTGTATTTTACTGATTTAAGGGTATGTTTGTCAGAATGCTTTTAAGGAGACTTTTGACTTTCCAAAACATAGGAAAAGGATTACTTTTATTGTGTGCACATTGAGATTTTTTTCTTTATGCAAGGCATTCACTGTGGTTGTTTTTCCTGATTACCTTATTTACATAAATACAGTGGCTTACTACATGAACATTTTTAAGATAGCAGTCTTGCTGTCTGAATGTAAGCCCATTTCTGAAACCTTTTTTGTCCTTATGCCTGGTAGCAGTAAGACAGAATTTCAATTTGGGGTATTTTTGTGCAAATACATGAGAGGTGGAGCAAGAACATTGTTACTTCACACTTGCCAAGTCACTTGTGTTTCCCTTACTCTGCCTTTGTGTTTGAGAATTTCTTGGCTGTCATCTTAATTTTTTTCACCATTTTACTTAAACCAGGAAAGCATTACATGGAAAAGTTGAGTGGAGAAGGGGATTGGTGAATAGAATCCCAAGGTGCTTGGCTGTGGCTCCAGCTGCTTTGGGTTGGGGCAGTACTGAAGCCATGTGAGGGGCAGGCTGCAAGGCTGAAAGCTTTCCAGCTGGCTGCTTTCTCTACTGAATGTTTATTTTTACACTTTTTTGGTCCTCCCAGCAAATCCTAATATATACTGCAGTAGAGGTGAAGTACTAAAAATAGTTGCTCTGAACATCATAGTAAAGCAATATGGTTTTAAAGAGTCATGGTTCTGTTATTAATATTAATGCAGGATTTTTATTAATACAATTATGCAGGATTTTAAAGCAGAATTTTCTAAAATAAACCCCAGCTGCTTCTTTGGGTTTTGTGTGTGATTGTACTCTTACACATAGAACTGGATTTTAGGATTTCCAAGCCTCAAGATAATTTTTTGCCTCCAAAATTTTTATTATCAAAAAATGTTCCTGTCACTGTTTATCTTCTTTTATTAAAATAGACTTCGTTCTTTCTCAGTGTAGAAAATTTCTGTTTCTCTGTTATTTCTAGAAATTCTTAACTTGCTGTAGTAGAAAAATCCTCTAGATTTAATGAAAGTACTAGGATTTTATACTTCAGCATTTTTTGTACTAGACAAAAAAATTGCTGATTTTTTTTTTTTTTTTTTGTCTGTAACACTTGAACTGTGACAGCAGCTCCAAAACCTGTACTTGGCTGTCAATTTGTGTACCTGCTGATGCATGTTAAGAGAATCAATGTTTTAACAGATTACCTTGCTGGTAATCTGAGCTATGCTGCAGGCTTTTTTATACTAAGATACTATATTTGTTTTGTTCTAGGCTTGAAAATGTTGCAGCTTCTCTGGCCCTGTTGTATTTCAGTCAAACTTATTTACTGTGTTGGACTTTCAGCAAATGGGCTTTAACTACCAGCTTGTCATCAGGATTGCAGATCTGCAGCTTGTTCAGAAATAAAACCAAGTTAATTTGATGCATAACTTTTTTTTTTTGTACAGAAATCTCCATGTCACAGGGGTGTTAGAGAACAAAATGATACAAAACATTTTCTGAGCATGTGATTCAAATTTTCACAATTTCCTATTTAAGCTGGTTTCTATTTAAGTTGCTGTAATATTGTCACTCTATTACTGCTGTTCCTTGTTAGTGATGAACAGGTATTAAGATCTTTGAAACATTCAAAAGAGAAGGCAGAATCAGGAAACCATAAAATAGTTCCTTATTTTTCCTCCAGCTGAGCCAAGTGGCTTCATTTGCTGCAGTAAATTCTGCAATATTATCATACAGAAGTGTCATGATTGCAGTGCTGTGTTAAGTACAGTATGTGCAAAGCATCTGTAGGCCAGGTTGAAAAGCCAGGTGTTCAGCATTTTTGAATTTTATGCTGTACCTAAGCAGAAAAAGTGAACCCTCTTTGTTCTTTGGCTGCCAGGATAAAGTCCGTACGGAGAGCTACCGGGACTTCATCTATCAGAACCCGCACATCTTCAAGGACAAGGTGGGTAAACTGCTCAGCAATCCGGTCATTCCTGTGGTTTGTTTTGTCTCAAATGGCAGAAAAGCTGCAGGTTGGCTGCTCTGCAGCTCTGGGAATGGAGGTTCCAGTGGCAGGATTTGATCTGATGCGCTCTGGCCGTATCAGTGGTGGGGAGCTGCTGAGGGTGCAGCGTGCTGATAAGAGCAGTGCTGATCTCTATTGTCATTGTGCTGTGTGCCGTGGCAGGGAGCTCATTCATTATCCTGGCAGGGTGAAGTTGAGCCTCTCTTGTCGAGGATATTATGTGCAATCTCTCTGAGGGCTCTTTACCAGGATTAAGTGAATTTCTATGTATGCCTGATACAGTAAAAATGTCCTGGAAGCCCTGTGTAATTAGGGCTGGGAAAGAATTGGTGTGGAACTGATTTTTTTTGAATTAGTGCTGTTTCCTGTCTCCAGACTGGGTGGTTATTGTTAAAGGGCTTGCAACTGTGAGCTGGTATTTCATTTGCAGTGAGGAGGGATTTCAGTGATGGATCTTACAGTGGTTATGACCCCTGTACAGTAATAATCCTCTTGCCTTTTGTATTTCTGCTGGCTCTTTCTAATGAGTGTGTTGTGTTTGGGGCTTACAGAACCATGGAATGGTTTGGGTTGGAAGGGGCCTGCAGGATCATGCAGTTCTAATCCTTCTGCCCTAGGTAGGGACACCTTCCACTAGACCAGGTTGCTCAGAGCCCCATCCAACCTGGCCTTGAATGTTTTTTTTTTTTTTTTCAGGGATGGGGCATTCACACTTTTTCTAGGCAACCTGTGCTGGGACCCCACCACCCTCACTGAGAAGAATATTTTCCTAGTATCCTATGTAAGCCTACTCTCTTCCATTTAAATCCATTCCCCTTTGTTCTGTCACTCTAGGCCCTTGTGGAGAGTCTCTCTTCATCTTTCTTCTAGGCTCTTTTCAGGTACTGGAAGGCAACTGTTAGGTCACCCCAAAGCCTTCTCTTTTCCAGGCTGAGCAATCCCAATCCTCTGAGTCTTCTTTTGCAGGGGAGGTGGGAGAGCAGTTCTGTCCTGACAGAAAGCATTTCAGTGTTTGACAGTGCCTATGCCTTCTATTCCTTGTATGGCTTAGTTTTCAATTGGCAACTATAGCAAAAAAAGAAAGTAAATATTTTTCTTCCCTTTTTTGCCTCAATTCATGTCACAAGCCTGTTTCTACTAAACATTCCTGAACTCTTTGACTATAGTGAGAGAACAAGCAAAAGTGTCATAGAATTATGCCACCAGGTGACTGTGTGGGTGGGCAGCTCATCCAACAAAGCAGAAAGATCAATAAAGGAAAGAAAACTTTCCCCAGAGAAATGTAGTTTCACATTTTAGCCCCAAAATTGATTACTGCAGGTTTTTGCAGGTTAAGGCTGATCTGAAGTTACACAAAATGTGAGGCCTTGTGGAACAGTAATTTTGGATACTCTGGGAGCATTGAAAACAAACCCTGGAGTAACTGTTAGAGTCAATGATGCTTCAGCCCCAGGAGGAGATCCCCATGCTCAGGAAACAGCTCAGGCACTGTGTGTGCTTACTCTGGTGTAAAAGCACTCAGCTGCTCTGGAGAAGGCTCACAAACTGATTTCTGAACATGCTTTTTGCAGCAGTTTGTTGATCAAGGTTCCCTCAAATCATGGTGCATCCAAACCCGTCATGGTGTGTTGAGGTTGAACTGAAAGACAGAATCTGGATTGCTTTGAGTTCTCAGTGTGCCCCACTGACCAGAGTCCTGCTTAACTTGTGTGTCTGGCCACATGATGCAGCTTTCTCTTGGGACATTGCTAGAGAATAAATGAAGTTTGCTGCAGAAACCTGGCTTTGAAGTGACATCTGTTACACACTTCTGCTGAAGGAGCTGTGTAGGATACTTAGTTTAAGTTAATGTATTTGTATAATGCTCTCAGGCTATACTAATGAATGAAAATTCCAAAGGCTGTTTTCCCTTTAATTTTAATAACAATTCAAAAAAATTGAGGAAAAAGTCTGATACTGCATTTCCTAGAACTCTCTTATGCTAGTCCTCCCTGGAAAATACCTACTGATGCTTTTTGGTTTTTTCTGAGTGGACTATTATGAGGTAGTTCGGGAGGGGCTTGTTCAAAGAGCTGAATTTTTATACTCACTTTAGATGCAAGTCTGCATCTTAGCGTTTAGGATACTAAAGAGGTGTGATTGCATGCTGATAGATGATAACAGAGTATCTAGGTTTATTATTTTATTCAGAATCAGTCAATTAGCTTGTTCTGTCTCAGCTTTCAAAATAAACTATTAAAACTGGAACAAATCCTGCTTGCTGCCTTTGTTTTCAACCTGTCAAATGTGTTTGAGATGAGAATGGGACAATTCAGATTACCTGGTAGGAGTAGTGAAGGTGGCTGTACTCAGTAAAAGGAAGTGTGGTCCATTTTACAATGAGAGTATTTTTGAGTGGAAAAATAATTTAGTAAAGCACTGTTGCCATGCTTGAGTTTTCATTGTGACAACTGAAATGTTGAGGCAAGCATCAGTTCCATATTCAGGGAATAAAATAGGCTTTTAAACTACTCTCCCACTAAGGGTTCATTGATGAAATGAATTTAGTTGGCCACAGTCCCTGGCCTCCTGTTTCTCTGAGTTTAAGGTAGGCTATCACTGAAAGCAGGATATCAGTTTTGCTCAGGCTGCAGAGGAGCATGTGGAGCTGCTGCGTGTTGTGGTGTGGTGAAATCACCTGTGCAGCTGCTCAGGTCTTTGCTGAGAGGCCATATGTGATCACTGCAGGAGCATGTGGGCTGTAGACCCTTGTCCTCAGGCTAATTGATGATCACTCTGCTTGTCTTTCCCTTCTCACACATATTCCAGCCTGTGTTTTCCCTCCAGTGCCTCCTTTCCATCCCATCCCCTGCCTAAGGCTAGATGAGTTCCATCTGGGTTTTTAAGTGACCAGGGCAGCTGTCCAACATGGTGTCTGTTTTGATTTTTTCCACTTTGTGGTGATTGCTCTCTTTCATGCAACTGCGCATCAAGATGATTCTTTCACAGTGGTTTATTTTTGGCTGTGACTTCCACCTGTCGTGGCTCAGTGATTTTGTTAACTACCATAGGTGAAATGTTAGGTGATGTTGGAGGGTGGGAGATTTCAGCAGCTGCAAGAATACTGATTTTTATTTTCTATTCCTGTCTCCAGCAGATTGACAGTTGAGGGATTTCTCTCATTTCTGAGCTACAGAGTAGGCTCCTTTTGAAACATGGCTACAAAAGAGTTGCAGGTGGAACAAATAACTCTATCCACAAGTTCCTTCTGCACAAGCTGCTGTAAAAGGCCACAATACTGATGTTTTTTGGTCTGTCTCCAGGTTCTGAGTGGCTCTACAGAGACAGGTGGTGTCAGTGCTGCAGTCACTGCTTCCCAGACCACCACAGCAGCAGCTCCCTTGCTCTGTACTGCTGAGGATGAGCAGCTGGTTTTGTTCATGCTGCCTTCAGGATCATTGTTCTGTGTCCATCCTCAGAATGGACAGAGTTGTATACAAGGAAGGCAGGCACACCTGAGGGGCAGAGCATCCCGGTATTTGCTTTGCTGCTCTTGGCCAGGTGAAATGCCAGGTTTTCTTATGCCAAAGCGAGAGTGATCAGTAGATGATAAGCTGGAAAGTGTATCAGCAGCAGGGTGCATTATTGCTTTATTTTTTTGTATTTTTAAAAATATTTTTTGGGATTATAGTTCTCATGTGGTATTGATCAGTGAGCGATTGGATGCCTTCTTTGGGAAAATGTTTGATGTGATGAAAGCTGTGAGGGTAGGTTTAACAGGACTGTGCTGTGAGGACAAAGACAGTGACATCAGTTTTCCTTTCTAATAAATTCTTGCTGTGACTGGTAATTCTGACTCGGTGTTCTTGTTAACTTAAGCATGTTTTAAGCTGTACTTTCATTTTAGGTCTTATGTATGGGCAAGTAAGTTCTTTACAGTTCTGGTTTTGTTCATGCTTAAATGCTGTACATGAGATGAGTGGCTCTACGTAGTGTTTAGAAAACTTATTTTGATTTTCAGACTTCAGAACATTTTTGGGTTTGGTGCTGTGAGTTTTTTTACACCATTAGTAAAGCTTAGTTATATCAGATATGAGTCTAACAACAAGACCATTGATCATCTGGCCAATCTAGTAAAATACACCCTCAGAATCTCCAGAGATGCCTTTCAGCTCCAATAATTCTGTGAAAACAACAATCCTGGAACTCAGCTTAAAAATCTGCTGTAACACATTCATTAGGTTTGTAGCTGTTGAGAATTTCCAGCAGTTACAAGAAATACATTGTTGTGATAGCAAGGTCTGAAAAATGCTAGTTGGTAAAATATCTGTGAAGCCTAAAACTGCTGGCAGCTCAACACCACTTAGTCATAAATTTGGTGCTCTTTCCTAGTTGCTTCACATTTTTTAACTTTTCAGTCTTCCTGTAGTAGCTGATATGTGATATACAAAACCCCATGCATTTCCATGGATCTTATGGCATACTTTTTCCAGCTGTAGTGATGAAATTCACTCTTTCATGAAAACTCTAAATTCCATCTTAACTAGATTTTTTTTTCACTCTATTTTGATTATCAATAGCACTAAACAGAAAATATTTCCAGGTGTTAAAACTGTGCCAGTGACCATTTTAAAATTTAGACATCTTGAGCCGTAGCTGTTTTGAGGCAGTGTGCCCATGTCTGGCATAGGATTCCTAAATAAAGTTTCTGAATAGACTTTTAATTAAAAAACTGCAGCTAGAATACATTTTCTCAGTTCAATTATTAGTGATTCAGTGATGAAAATTGCTCAGGCTATAATTTCCTTTTTTTTCTCTTCATGTAGCATTTTAGATGTTTCCCACATAATTGCTTGCTGCTGTTTCCCATGGGACTGGGTTAATCTGCAGCTGAAATTCATGGGCTTCATTGTCTGCCTGGAAAAGGTGGTAGAGTGGGAGTTAGACCTGCAGTGTGACTTGGATGTCTCTGCATGTAACAGCAAGACTTTATGCCTTCTGTTGGAATGTGCCATCTCACTGATGTAGACAGAAGTGTAGAAAAATCATAGCAAGGAAAATGAGATTGTTTTGCTTTTGTTTCTCCCTTTCAGGTGGTTTTGGATGTTGGCTGTGGAACTGGAATTCTCTCTATGTTTGCTGCCAGAGCGGGTGCCAAGAAAGTGATTGGAGTTGACCAATCTGAAATCATCTATCAGGCCATGGACATCATTAGGTAGGAGAAGTCATGGTTGTTAGTTTTCTGTTTCTTTATAGGAATTTAAAATCATTTCTATAATTTGTCTGTGTTACAGAAAATAAAAGGCCTACCCTGTCAAGTGCTCTCCCCTAATTCAGCAGTGCTGAGGGTGCATCTTGTCCAGTTAGGTCTCTAAAGGTGTTCATTAACATCAGAACCAGCCCTGAACCCTGAGGGACACCCCTGGTACCTGGCTACCAGTGAGGATTTGTGCTCCTCTCAACTCTTGAACCTCATGGCCCAGACCCATCTCCTTGTTCATTTATCCACTCCACATGTCGCATATTTGCCTGTGGAAGATATTTAGGGAGGCTGAGCATGTGTAAAAATCAAGCAATGACGTCTGGAGACTTACAAAGGATTTCCTAGGATGAGGTAGGAGGAGTGTAATGTCAATGTGCACTGTTGATAGCTGAAGCCTGTGTGTTTTTTCATTTATGATGATTTTGTAAGAGCAACTGTGAGAAGAAAATCCAAGTAGATACTGAAGAACTTGGGAGTGAAGTAATGTTGTCTGTGGGGAATTTGTTAGGTACCACTCACACATTGGTGCTGCAGCACTGCACACTTGGGTGCTGTAAAATTACTCAAATATCTGCTTGGGAAAAGCACCATGTTGAACCTGAAGTGAATGTTTTACTAAAATACTTCTCTGGCACTAGAAGTCATTCCTTAGAGAGAACCTTGCCTCTGAGTTCCTGACATCTTCAGAATGGTTGCAGATGTGAAATAGTGTTTTATATCTAATGTACTAGATGACAAATTTGGGGCTGTTTTAACTTTCAACAAGTGCATAAAGTCTTTTGAGTGTTATTTATACTTGGGGGAGAGTAGAAGTAACAGTCAGTATGTATTATTCTTTGGGGAGGAGAAGGGCAGGCCTCTAAGAAAAGCAATGAATCAAAACTCTTAAGAGTGATGAATTGCCACTTGAGGTATGCAGCAAATAATCAGTAAGGCTGCACATTTAGAGGTACTTTCTCCTATACTAGGTGCAATTCACATTAAAGTCTGCAGTTCACATCAAAACAATTTATATTTGTCTGTTTAAAGCTACTTTTCCTAAAGGAATAAAGCTGACAAAGTTGCAGTGGAATAACAAATATTTATTGGAGCACTGAACAGCTCTGTAGCTTAAAAAAATGACTGTTGAGGCACACTTCCACCTGTGATTCAAGTGTGTGCTCAATGCTTCTGTCCTTCCCAGAATTCAGGTTAATTTCTAGCATGCTAATTACTGGAAACAGTGCCACCCATGTGTGTAAGTGAACCAGAATACATAGCCTGAGTAGCCTTAAAAATAAACTTACTTTAAACTAAATGATTGCCTTTTCTTTTTCTTGCTGTGAATAGTCCCTGTAAAATTTCAAGCACAGTGAATTACTTGATTTTTGTCATTCATCACTGTTAAGCTAAAATAGAAAGTTGAAATAGACTTCCTAAATAACATCTCAATTTTTCCTACAGTGTGTAAACTACATTGGTTGGTTTGGGTTTTTTAAACATTATAATTGGAAACAAGTATGTAGTGAATGAATCCTTTTCTCTCTGTTGTTTTAAATCATGTCCTTGGATGTGGTCATTTAGTAAGTTATCTTTAGATCTCTTAGTTCTTCTTAAATTATTGTTGTGGGTGGTAGCTCTTTAACATTCCTCACTTTGAACTTCTGATTTTACTTCTGTTTAGACCGTTGAATATGATTTTAGTAATGAACTGCTATCCTCTAACATAAAACTGTCTTGTGTAGAGGATTTAATTTGTCTTTGCAACAGCCCAAGTGTTCAGGGAGCCCTTTGACCTTTTCCTTTCCCTCCCTTCATAGTAATCGTTCTTCCATTGTCTCTTGGATTGAATTTTTAATGTCATTACTGGTCTGCACTGAAAGCCAGACAGAATGTAAGGGTAAGATATCAGGAGAGGGAGGGAAGGGGCAGCGATAAGAACTGCGGTGGGAAGATAAATTTCTGTGCTGAGAGTTCTTCTCAGCCCTCTGTAACAACAGCCATGGTGATAAAGAGAAGTGCAAGAAAGGCTAATATGGTTTGCCAAGAAGAGAAGCAGTGCATTTCAAGCATTGCACACTTGCTGATTTCCCCATCATGCAGTTGTTGTTTCAAAAGCTGTGTCCTGTCCCAGTCCCTCCCTCCTTACGCAGGATGGCTGTACCGTGACGTGCATGTGAGCTCATCCCTGATCACTGCAGGTCCTGAACACTGCAGGTGCTTTTGCCCAAATCCCCGTGAGGAGGGTGCCTTTACTGTGCAGTAACTGCAGCCCTGATTTAGGGGGAAGCTCTGTTCTCAGTGACTTTGCAGCTGGTTTGGTTAAATAAAAACCGAGTCATGCAAAGCAGCTTTGTGAGGAAGTTAATTTCCCCTGCCATCCTGGGGTGGTGAGTAGGCTCTGATTGCTGTGGAGGTCAGAGGAGGAGAAATGGAAACAAGCAACTTCTAAATAAAGAGGAGCAGCAGTTTTAAATTGTCCTCTTCCCTGTTTTCCTGGTGTCTGAAGCTTGCCTATTTGCATGCATGGCACGTTGGAGGTATACAGAGGTACTGCCTGCCATCTTCTCCCAGCACTAAATCTGCTGCAATTTTTAGCTACTTGGAAATGTTCCCTCTGAAAAAAAACTGAGGAATAGTACATTCCAGTGCTTCTTGATTAGTTAAGCCAAAAAGTTTGTGAGGGGAGGAATGTGAAATATAGATGTCAGTATGGCTCTCTTGACAGCATAAATTGGAAATATAAACTAATTTGTTTATGTTTTGACTTGCAGATTAAATAAACTTGAAAAGATTATTACATTAGTCAAAGGAAGAATTGAGGAAGTTGATCTGCCTTTGGAAAAAGTTGATGTAATTATATCTGAGTGGATGGTAAGGTGCATGGCTATTCTTTTCAAGTTATTTTCAGAAAAAAATGTGTTTTATTTCATTTGAAAAGTTGGATTTTTTTAACCAAAGCATCTGTCATGATTCCAGCAGTGTCTTTGACAATGTCAGAGATGGGATGGCAGTTCTGATTATGTGGTACTTGGACACAATTCCTGGTCCCTCTTGCTCAAGCTCTTCTGAGTACAGTTGAGCTGCTGTAGGTGCAGCAGGTTTCTGTTATGAAGTTGGTTTGGAAATCTATAAAGCACTAAGTCATACTGCTGGGAGCAATGGAGAAATATTGTATTAGTCACCTAGCCAGCTCCTTCTGATAGGTAAAATACCTTCAGTCTGCAAATTCAGCCAAGGACTCTCCTGACAGTGCAGGAAAGGTGATAAGGAGGGGAAGTGCTGCCTCTGGAAATTTGCAAACACTGGGAGAGTTTGAAAACAATGTTGCTTTCATTGCTGGTTTCAGCATGGCAGTAAAAACACTGATTCAAAGGTACAAAAGAAGTGTGATGGACAGCAGTGTCTAAATGAGCCATCTCCTGGAATCCATTGGGTTTCAGCTGTTGGCCTGTTACCTGTTTGTGTGGTGAACAGTAACTGTTACACCCCTGTCCTTGCTACCTGCCATTAATCCTGACAAAGAAATCTGTGTGACAAAACCCAGTGCCAGTCTGAGTTTCATAGTGACATAGGAGTGCCTGTTGCCTATCAAAAATGTGGTAGGAAACGTCTCTTTGAACTGTTTTTTTGTGAACTTCTGCTATTCAGGATCCTCACATCACAGACCTTCAAAAAGCACTTCAAAGCCCAGATTTTCTTCACGTTACTTCCAGCCGCTGGGACTTAAAAATTCCTTTCTGCCTGAAATTTAAGATGGGGAAGGAAAGCTTATATTCAATGTTACTTGTTTCTTTGTGAGGTTTGTTTCTTTTTTTAACAAACTGGCTGTTTTGTTATATACAACAGCCTTTGGTGGGGAGGTCAGGCACTCATCTGTGAATCCATATGTATCTACCTGTTTTTCAGGGAAAGATGCAAATAAATTGGTTTGCCTTTTTTGTATATATTTGTTAAATATTACATGTGTCAGTGAACTAGGAATTAGAAATCTGCAGTTTTTCCTGCCCTGCTGTGATGTGTGTTCTTTGAAGCATGAGCTTAATTTAGTGTTGAGGTCACTAGTTTCAAGGATAGTTTAAGCCATTGGCTTAAACCAGTGATTTAAAAATATCACGTCATGGTTGGTGATTTCTGACAGTATGGTAGCTTTACTAGAAGTGTAATTACAGTTTTTTCAGAGAAACTCCTGATCAGCCTCCTAATATGTGCACCAAGATTTATGTTCCCAAAATCACGTTTCTCCTTCTGGAGCCCAGATTTGGTTTTATAGAGAACCTGGACAGGTAAGCTGAGGTCATGTTGTAAATCAGGTGCCTCTAAGATGAACTAAAGGATTTCAACACTCAGCTCTTGTGAGAAACAAAGTATTGAATGTTGGATATTTTTGTTTTGTGTGCTGATTTACCTTTTTTATGTCAAAATTACATAGCCATGTGCACTTCAGTTAATTAGGTATTCTAAATATTTTGAAGTGTTAGGATTTTTATAGGTTACTGCATGACAGAGATAAAGAGGACAATGCTGTGCAAGTAAGATTGATAGCTGGACAGGGTACGCAATGTTCCAGCACTGTCCACAAAGGAACATTATGTTGTCTAACGCAGATGAAGATTTTTCTTTGTCTGCCTTTCTTGTGTGAATTTGCTTTTTCATTTCCTTCCCTACATTATATTGTGTGAAATCACTTCTTAATATGTGAGCATGAGGGTTAAAAAGAATTCAGTATATGTCAGATTTTGCCTCTTTATGCAGAGAATCTGTATGGACTGGCAGGAAAATTCTTATGCTTTTCTTCGTAATAAAAATATGGAAAGTTGCTGTTTCTGTTTAGGAAACAAACTGCTTTTAGATTAGTGAATATCAAACCTTTGGTGGAGCCAAAGCTTTGTTTTGCTTGATAGAGAATGCTGCTTAAGATCAGTACACAATAAGCTTTTATTTTTTTTTTTTGTGGAGCTGTGTCTGGAACATCAGAAAATTAAAAACAAGTATGAGGCAAGAGAGAGGAAAAATACTGCATTCTCCCAGGATTGTTTTTAGATTAGGCTTTCTGAAAAAGCTGTCACATAGAGCAGTGTCTTGTAAAAAGTACAGCATTGCATTATGAGCATCTTGGTGTGATGGTTTCTAATGATCATTTACTTTATTGCAGAAGTGACCTATGACTGCCACAAACTGCTTCTCTTACTTCCTCTCTTTAATTTATAAATTTGTTCCCTTAAATTATGGAAAAATGGGAGAAGCATCTTAAATATTACACAATGGGCAGGTGTGTGTGAGTGCATGTGTGTCTTTGTAGAAATTTGTGTTTCAAATGCATACTTACCACCTTCCAAAATCAGTTTCCCAATTTAAATTCCTTCTGGATATGTTTTTTTTGTGTTCCAGGTTTAGGGGCTGACTGAAGAGCAGCTGTACCTTCAGTGATTTTATTTAAGCCTGTGAAAGAAATTAGCATGTTCATGAAATAGTGAACATGTTTGTAACATTCTAAATTCAGCTTGTGACATCTGAAGTTTGTGTCTGAAGTTTGGTTACATGCATTCTATACTTTGCTGAGCATCTTCATACAGTAGAACCAATCTACACCTTATCTATAGCTTATCATAACTGCTGTAATTACCATACTCATGTTACTGTTCTCCATTCACTAAAAGCCAGTACATTACAGTTTAAGCTAGAAGTTGTTTTTCAGTTTTCTTGCAGTGGAAAATTTTGAAATCTTTTTTCTGTTTGCAACTTTGTTGACTTGTTTGCCTGTGCTGTCTTTCTGCTTGGTAAAAACATCTTCTTGTTTGGGGTGGGTTTATCCTTTGCTCTAAGCCATAAAAACCCCTTCTAACTAACACACCCTTTGCCTCCTTGGTTATCCAGTGAGACTGGCTCAGCAATTCTGTTCTTCTATATCAAAACTTGCTTCCATCTCTATTCCTTCATCAGACTCTACATTCAAAAATCTTCCTGCCAAGCATCTGTGAGACTTCCTTGTCAAACTTTCATCCTTCCCAACACACCATCCTGCCTGCCTAGAGCTCTGATATGTGAAACCTTTAAAAACCTTAATATGTATAACTAAAGATTTGTATGCTAGTATCAGGCTCTCATATTTTGTTGCTTGTGTTACAAGTCCCCTACAGATAAATCCCTTACTTATTCTAAATCCCTTACTTCTTATTCAGGGTGTTGACTTACATGTATTCCTGGGCAGGAAAATGACATACAAAAGTGACTGAATTATTGCTCCCATATTTAGGTAGAGTAATTGTAAACTTCATAGACTGCTTATTGAAAAGATGAGTGCAGAAAGAACCAAAATGTATGCAGTGCTTTTTGGAATGTCCTTGCACAGCTGCCTCTGTGTGCAGATTCTTCTTGCCATCAGTATTGGTTTTGCTTCCTTTCTCTAGCTAAAACTATAATGCTAAAGGTTGCTAGTTTTATTCACTTGAGAATATCTGCATTTCTTGTTTGTAAAGCTCTGCTATGAGAGACAATTGTCTGAGAAGGTTGTCTCAAATACAATGTTAATGTACAGCATGGACTCATAAATTGGGTTATTTTAAATGCAGTGCTTTATGGTGCTGAATGTGCAGCAGAGTTACCCAAGATAAAACTGGGGAAGAGATGGACTGTCAGATTAAAATACACTTAGGATACAACCCAGTACTTGTCTTTTAATCATGTCTTTTGTCAGATAGCTAATATTTTCTTCTCTCCTTTTTCTTCTCTTTCTTTGTATTTCTTTCTCTTTTTTTAACAATAATTTTGAAAATACATGAGGATGGGCTGTGAGCAGAGGCATTCAATATCTAGGGAAAAGACAAGGAAATGAGGATGTCTGAAACACTGGAAAGCATCCTCTCTCTCCTTCCTCCTTTCCCCTGTTTCTGTGAGAGATACACAGTTATTTCCTTGCATGATTTTTTTTTTTTTTGTCAACACAAGTAATGGGGATCACATTTCTGCTCTTCACATCTTCCCATTTGGTGTTCTTACTTTTATTGCTTTAAGGAAACAACAGGGTGTGCAGAATGACAAAGTCAAGCTGTGACACTGACATTTGTGAGCTTGCTCTGTCAGTAATGAATTACTTCCTCTTTTTTTTAAAATTAAAATGTACATGAGAGATCAGCATGAAGGCAAACTTAGCATGTGGGAGATGGTGCTGCAGCAGAGCATGCTGAAGTGCTTATGTGTGGCTGCAGGCTGGGAGGGAATTTTGTCAAATAAAAAGTATTTTTCCATGACCTAGAGTGGACCACATCAGTTTTGTGCATTTGTGAATGCCAGACTAAATTTTGTGTCAGAGATCAGAATCTGTTTAATCTGTGGTGTATACCTTCTTTACTGTGTGGGCCAGTGGAAATCTTGTAGTTGAAAACTTCCATTTAAGACAATAATGCACTTTTTTTTTATACCACTGGGAATTAAAAAAGATAAAGCCGAGTCTCTGGGCCTGTGATTTGATAGCTGTTTTTCATCTCATTAAATGTTCAGGATTGGGCCTTACTGAATTTGGAGAACCTGACCAGGTTCAGTAATGTTATAGGAAATAATAAAATGCGTCTTTGATAGCAAGTGGAGAGGAAGCTCAAATGCTTATTCAAGTAGTTAAACAATGCTTCTAAATTCTGTCTTTACACAGATTTTTTCAGCTGCACCAACAATTCTGCTAATTCTTGCTGTTGTAAACACGCTAATCCACTTTTTGATGCTTTTAAAGAATTTGAACTCTTTTTCTCTACAAAGATTATCATGTAAATACTGAAACACTAAAGCTAAAAGAACTTTAATACTTATATTTTGATCAGTTGGTTAAATATTTTTATGTAGCTTTGAATTAAAATGAAAATGAATACGACAATGCTGTAGTATATTTGAATATTAGGGAAAATGCAAACTATAAAGGCATCAAAGAGCCTTTTATAATTGTTAGGAACAGAGAATACAGATACAAAGGAGATATATAAGAAATGTAGCTATAGTCACATTCCTGATGGATTCAGGGGGCTCAGTGGGCTGACATGAGGCAGGGCAGAGCAGTGTGCTTGAACATAGTTACAGTGCTGTATTTCTGTTCCTGCCACATCTGGGCCTTTGGTAGCTGGAGAACATTTAGTTTCAGCTTTGCAAATACAAAAAATAGTATGTCCTTTCTGAGAAGGAAATGGCCAGCTCTTTAGTAGAAAACGTGTCATGGGACAACATAAAATTTAAGGAGTTCTCTGCATTTGGGTTGTCTTTAACAGAGAAGGTCACCTTTGATGTGTCTTGGTTTAGCCACTATCAAGATTGTACTAATAATATGCAGCTCACAGATTTGGATCATAGACATCTCTTTGCAGGGATTGATTTTGAGGATGTCACTACATGCTTAAGGAAAAATAAACCCTTGACCACTTTTGGGGGTGAAGCAAGAGTTCCCCACAGCATCCCAGGATAAGATGTCAGGTGTAATTCTCTTTCCAGAAAGCTCCCCTACAGGTAGGGCAGCAGGCTGTGAAATTGCATTCTAACTTACACTACAGATGATCACAGCACACTGAGCAAAGTGTTTTGGTGTAAGTAGTAAATTACTTGATTTAGTACCTTTGATGGTTTGTGTAACTTACAGGAATGCTATAATGGATGGAGAGAGAGAAAACTGGGAGTGGGGGAAAGCCAGCAGTGCCAGAGTGAAAAGGTCAGGGAAAGAATGGTGAGGATTTCTCTGTATTTCTCCTGAGAGTGTTCTCCACTCAAAACGCACAGCCTGGCAGGCACAGGTAGTGGGCAGAAAGAAGGAACTGCAGACCTAATCCATAAAGATGTCATTTGTGAATTACTGACTCTTGCTAGTGACTAGTCTTCAATATGTCCTAGAGGTTACCTTTAAAATACTATGAAAACAGCTCATTTTCACTTAAAGGTGCCTATAAATACTTTTTGTGAGCTAAGCATATTCTATTTTTAACTGGATAAAAAAGGAAGCTGTGGTTCCATGCTGTGCTTTTTGGCTTGCTGTGGGCATCACATTATTCCTGCCTGATGCAACTGCAGCTCCAGGCCTTTTCAGCTGTTCAGCAAGGCTTAATAACAGCAATTGCTCACAAAACAGTAGTCTTCCTTCTGGGATTTATTCTGAAGATGTACAGAACTTGGGCAGTGAAACAGAAGAACAGATAAGATTGGGAAGAAAAGTTTTCAGTGGAGAAGTATTACCAGGAGAAATAGATTGAGAAAATGACATGGCCGTTATGCCATGAACACACTGTGTTCCTTGATTACAAATATGTCCTACTTCAAGTTTCTGGGGTTTTCAGTTTTGGTTTTTTGTTCTGAAGGCTGCAGAAAATGGCACTTATAAGCAATTCTGAAGTTTAAGGATTTTTTAAAGATCATTGAGTCCAACCCAGCACTAAACCATGTCCCCAGGTGTCACATTCACATGACTTTTAGATCCCTCCAGGGCTGCCCTGGGCAAGCCTGGTCCAGTGCTTGATAACCATTTCAGTGAAGAAATTTTTCCTAACATCCAATCTGAAACGCTTCTGCTGCAGCTTCCTAGCTTTTCTTTGGTAAATTACTGCAGGTCCAAAGTCTGGGCTTTAGTTGTCCATTTTGTTCTTGCCAACTAAATCATGCCATGTGGCTAAGCCGTGTTTTAAGTAAAATGAAAATGAGGTTGCTAAATGAAAATTCAAAACCTTTGTTGGTGTTTGTCTTAATTGGTTTGGTGTTGTGAGGCTGTAGATGAAATATGTTACAGTATTGAGTAACAGTGATGCTGAGACATGGAGGACAGGAAGGGTATAATATCAGTATATCAATGGGAAAACAAAGGGTTATATATCACAAATGTGCAGTTTGTTTATGTTTAGAAGTAATTGAGAAAGGGGATAAATGCTTTGCTCTGTAAAATGCTAATTTTGTTTGATACTTCTATTTGAATTTTTTAGTATCTCAAATATTCAAATAAGGAATGTTTCCCTGTTTCAGCAAACGAGTCACTGAAGTTTACAATAAATTATTCTGAACACCAATGGCAGTATCCTATGCCATAAAATTAATTCCAACACAAAAAAGCGCTGTGCAGATCTAGTTGTTATCATTTTTATCCTGGAAACTTTGCAAGTCTGGGTGCTGCTAGATGGTGTAGAACACCCAGAGAGCTAATGTTTGGTACGTGATTTATTTCCACCTCTCTCAGTGAGCACTGCTGGGATTGATACGGGCCACCATGAGGTTGCAAATATGGAGAAGCAGAGATGCATTCCATCTGACCTTTCTCTCACAATAGTTTTAGTGTTACTTCCAGATCTGAAGCGGAAAGGCTTTTATTTTTATTTTATTTTTATTTTTCTTGGAACCTCACAGTTATTACTAAAAAATCAATACATGCAGTTTTTCACTTACTTTGAGTTGAATTCAATGTCTTCTTGTTGTAGGGCTCTTGTTGGGTAATTGTTGGTGTAGATAGTGTGTTTATTTTCTCTGCATGCTACATACTTGCAGTTTGGGAAATTAACAATTATACTTCATATAATAAGTTTTGGAGTGACAGTGCTGTTGTTGTAAAACTCTCTGGGTGTATGGGTTTATGATGCTCTCAAACTGTGTTGATAAAGCCTCTCTGTAGAATGACTAAGTATAAGAAGCACAAGGATTTCTAAATTCTTTCCCTTTTCTCTAAACAGGGTTATTTCCTTCTCTTCGAGTCAATGCTGGATTCTGTCATCTATGCCAAGGACAAGTACCTGGCAGAGGGAGGCTCAGGTTGGTGCTCGGTTCTTTCAATAAATTTAGCTCTGGGGGAAGCTAAATGAACTCAGACTCAGAATAAGCTTGCATGGATGAGAAAGTTGCCAGTCTCAGTGAAAAATGTTTCCATTAGTAGGAGCTTCAAGACATTAGTTTACTGTATGGGCAATAGGAGAACATTAGATGGGGTACCAAGGTCTCAAGTTAATGTTTTTAAGAGAAGAGGGGGCTATTTATTTTTAAGTACAGACTTTCCTCCCTGTTTCTTCCCACTCATGTGGGTACTTGTTTTCCCCCCCCTGAAATCCAAGTTTCTGCATAACTATGAACAGAGGAAAATAAGTTTTATCTTGTAATGTGTGATGCTGTTTGAGTAAGCTAGTGTGGATTTGAGGGAAAGTGGATAGGGTGTTTTCCTGAGGGAGGGAAGCTGTGTAGGCAGGACATATTTTCAAACATGAAATAACGAATGGAATGACACTGTTTCAGTTCAGCATATTTATTCTGGTGGTAATATGGTCTTTACCTTTATGGCTTGAGGGTAGGGTTGTGACAAAACAAAAGTGTTTGCTTTGGAGTTTTTACACATTTAAGAAGCTTAGATATTTTTATCTTAGGCAGTGTTTAAATGCCTGTAAGTGTTTATTCCCCATGTGGTGCAGTTTTGTGCATGAGTTCTGCATGTGCTTAATTCCTTTGTCAGTATTGTATTTCATATTGACCTTTTCAATTGTAGTCATCAGTCTGGGGTTTTTTTCCCCTTTTGTGCTAACCGTGCACACAGTTTCACTACGCTGACCTAATGATTGGATTAATGACTGTGTCACAGTGCTTGCTGCAGTGCTTCCCTCTGGTTGCAGTGAGTTTTTGTGTACTACTGACTGCTGCAGGAAAAATGGGCTTTATGCATTTGGTCACAAAGCTGAACATACAAGCAAGCTATGTCTTAGAATATTTAGTAGCCACTTGAGCAAGGTGACAGAATAAGAGCTTTTTTTGTTTTCAGTAATAGTCCAGCCACATCAGGAACATGGGGTGCACTCTGTGTACGTATGTGCTGATAATTTTACACTGCAGTACAATTAAATCCAGGGACATTCCCTAATATCATAAGGAAACATTTGATGTTTAGCTACTACTTCCAAAGCCTTCTGAAAAGGGCCAGAAATTTCTGACCTCTGTTTAGACTGTATTGTTGGTGGGTTTCCTCTTATTTGTAGCTCCCAGAGATTCCTTTGAGAGATGGGGTGTCCTGGTTCTGCAGTGCACTCATCCTTTGGGGTCTGGCAATGGTCTTGGGCCCTTCTTTAATGCATGACAAAGCACAGAGTGTTGTACAGGCACTGATGGGATTTTCAGTTCTGCCAGCAGTTTCTTTAAGGTGCTTGCAGTTCCTCTGCCAGCTTGTCCAGCAGGTGAAAGGCTGTGCCCTGGGTCCATGAGAAGCTGCTCAGCGCCACAGACTCTCCTGCAGCACAGCTGAATTGCACACCCACATCCAGATGAGCCAGAACTAAGAGTTCACTCTGAGGTGAAGCCTTACCAGAGAAACTCCTGAATCTGCTTAATTTTGTCTAAAGCCACTTGGTACTATTGAGCCCAAGGTCATTATTACAGAGAACGTTTGAAAGCTGAAAAAAGCAATAGCAGCAGCTGCAATCTGACCAGATCTTTCAGTGACTGAGCCGGGAATAGAATGAAAATTTCCAGATATATGTTCAGTCAGTCATATCATCATTACTTCAGCTCAGCTTATTGCCATGCTGGCGTGGATTGTGTTACACTGTCTGGGGTAATGTGTACAGTATGGAATAGCTTTGCTTGGGAACATAACATTTTTGCTGCCCAGGGCCCATCTGTTTGTTCTTTAGAGCTGTTACTCAGGTAGAGATCTTTTCACACGCTTGGATTGAGGGGTGACAAAGGTAAGGAAGGCGTCATTCAAAACATAATAGATCCAGAACACCGTGCTCCTGCACATCACAATGATGGTGGCATTCACGTGGAGTCATTGCTGTGTGTCTGAGGATTGCTCTCCCCCTGCAGCAGCCTGTGAGGCCCTGCTGGGGCTGGAGGGTTTCCCATCCCTCTCTCCCAGCACGTGAGCTGCCCTGGTGACGGATGGCCCGTGGGCACCCAGTCGAGAAGGACACAGATGGTCAAAGCCATGAATCTGGGAGAGCTGGGAGCAGTGCCTGCTCCTGGCCAATCAGCATTTTCCTCATTTCACCTGCGAGGAGGAATAATTACTGAATTATAGGCTTAATGGGGAAAAAAATGACAAGTCTGTCAGCATTGCACGGGCAAGTGTTACAGAAAGAGCAGAGGATTTCCAGGGAAATCAAGGGGGAAATGGCAAATGCAGCTTTATGCAGGTGCTTTTAAATATGTACAAAACTCCACAGTGTTTAGATGATTCAGATAGCATTGCTCACATTTTCAGGCAAATCTCAGTACCGTGTATAGGACATGGGTGGGTCTGTAAATTAATGAATCTCTGTAGTCTTCTGCCTGAGCCCTGCTGGTGGAACACAGATTTCTTTTTGTGAAGTCTGAATAGACATTGTCTACTTTTGCTGCTATTAGTAGTGAAAATGCAAATTAAATTGGAACATTTTGTGTTTATGTTTTCTCTTGTGTACTTGATCATGAGTTCCACTGCTGATTTAAGGATTTCCTGTAAGAACAAAGATTTAATAAAAACTGATTATGATCCAGTTCAAATATTTTATGCTTGATAGAGGTGATTAAATTTCTCATTGGTTTATAAAATGTGTATGAAATTAGGGCTAGTCAGAAGAAGAAATTTTATAAAATAGGTAATCACATATTGTTGTGGCTTTAATTTTCATTTCCAGTGGAACTGCAACGCTCCTGTGTGTTCTGTAACCAAGGACTGCCAGTCTTTTCATCTCTCTTCTCACTGTGCCATTGCATCCTATGGAACCCATTCCCCTAAAAAATAATCCCTGAAAGGCTCTTAGCCCTTCCCTTTTGTTGCTTGTATCACTCTGTCTTTTCATTTTTGGACATCAGTGGTTGCTGTTGAGGGTGTGAGTGCTGTGGGGCAGAGCCCAGTGTTGTACACAGGCACTGTCAAACAGCGGAGGGAAAGCTTGCAGAAGCAATCTTCACCCAGTGGTGGCTCCAGAAAGTACCTGCAGGTCCTCCTACCAGCACACATGGTGATGTTTTGGGTTGTGTGGCAGCTGAGCTGGAGCCAAGGGATTTGTTTGGGACAGGACAGTTTAGCACTCTTCCTGTTAGGATTCTTACAGTTAGCTTTGAACTGCTGAGTGAGTTGTAGGCTGTTCCTGAGACACCTTCTGCTCCCATTTCCTCAGCTGCAGAGCAGGGGTGATGGTAGTTTACCAATTGGATTCCAAACTCAGCTTGCTGGTAGTTATTTATTCTGCTTGAAACAGTCAGCACGTGAGAAAAATCGCAGTGTACTTACTTGAATGTCTTCATAGAACAATAAAAAACTTCTTTAGAGAAGGTTATTCTTTACAATCACTATTTATATTTCCTTTGGCCTAAAACTGTATGAAAGGTCTAATTTCAATTTGCTGCCTCTGTCTTCAGTGTTTTGCAAGGTAGAAAATACTGCTTTTCTGACCTACCATCCTATAGCAATGATTTATTCATTTTGATAAACTGTAATTTCAAGCAGAGCTGAAGATAAAATTAATTTTACAGTTCACCAGATTCTGGGGAGGAAGAGAGACACTTGCCTTCAGTTGTATTAACACTGCTCCTTTCATGTATTAATATAAAATAAGATTAAATTCAATAGGGTGGTTTAGGTGACATTTTTTTCAGAAATCAGGTCAAGAATTCAATGTATATGACTTTAGAGGCTTTAAAACTCTGATGAACAAAACATGGGAATTTCTTTGTGAAAAGAAACCTCCCTAAACATAAATTTAGCTTCTTTTACTATTTGTTAGGGTTATAGACAGCCATGTAGATAGCAGCTGTTCTTTGTGGGTTTTGCAGTCAGGTGAGATTGCCAAGAGATTGACTGACTTTCTTGGCAGCTGTTCAAAAGGCAAATGTCAGTTTTCCACTACTATTTGTAAAGCTGTAAACAGCTCCTTGTTCTGAAGATGTCCTTGGGAGAAGGAAAAGCACAAATGTGAAAATAGTGTAAAATGATAGCTTTATCCTGAAAGTAGAAGGGAGGGAATCCATGAGGTTCTCTTCTGTCTGTTGGGCCACTTCCAGCTCTTCAGATGCAGGCAGAAAAGTGGTTATTTCCAGTACACAGAAATAATTGTTTAGGTTGTAAGGTAAGAATCAGCCAGAGCTGACAGCAAACAGGAATAAAGCTCTTGAATAAGAATATATGCTTTTTTCTGAAAATAAGATCTTTTCATAGAGGTTTCCTGGTATTACAAAGCCCTTGCCTGAATTTCTGTTTGGGTGTCCTTCTACTGTTATGGAATATATTTAAGGTTAGTCTCTGTATAGAAACCAGAATAGGCTGCTCCAAACTATTTTCTTCAGACATCAAGTTTCCAGTCATTTCCTAGTAGTGGGATTCAACTACAAAGATATTTTGTTATGAATAGGAAGTACCAGACTAGTGTGTAAAAATTAAATTTTTGTTTGTAGCCTCTTCCGTGGACAAATGGGACTCTAGAAAGTAAAGCAGCAGAAAAAGTGTCTTGTCCAAGAGCTAAAAAAAGTTTTGTTTTTATTCTTTTGAGATGTTATCACTTTTAGACAAAGGAGTAAAAAATCCTCTGTGTGTGTAAATAAAATTTCACTGCTCTGTTTGTGTTGTTGCAGTTTATCCTGACTTGTGCACCATCAGTCTCGTGGCTGTTGGGGATATGAATAAACACGTGGACAAGCTGCTTTTCTGGGAAGATGTGTATGGCTTTGACATGTCTTGTATGAAGAAGGCTGTCATTCCAGAAGCTGTTGTGGAGGTGCTGGATCCAAACACACTGATATCTACAGCCAGTGTCATTAAGGTATATTGGCATTGAGCAGGTTACTTAATGCTTAGGAGGCAGGTGAAAATTTTCCTTGGCTTATGGAGGAGGGGCTAAAATTCACATGGCACACACTAACTTTGGCGTTTATAAATTATAAAAGTGCAGTGAGGTTCTTGCTGCTAAGACTGGAAGGTTTGTATTAACTGCTTTTTTTACCAACTTTTGAGCTTTTAGTAAGGTACTTTTCCCATATTCAGACTGTTCTGTTCTATGATCTCTTCTATCCAAAGCCAAATTTACTTTGGCAATGCTCTACTGGTAACAGTGCATGCATATCCCTTTCTAATCCATGCTGTCATGAGCAGTCACTGTCCAGCTCAGATGGAGGGGCTTATCACACTTTGTCAGCATGTAGCATAACTGTTGTGCTGAATGGCTTTATAGTAATTTGTTCTCATTTAGCCCTCGTGGTTTTTAAAATAACTTAAAATCAATGCATGTGCTTGTTTGCTGGAGTTACAGTACAAAGTAGTAAAATTAATGAGTTGAGGAACAGTGGCATTATAGATAAATTGTTTTAATCAATAGCCATCCCACAGAACAAATGGATTATATTTTGTAGGGAAAGTTTAAAAATGTTCCCATTCATCATTATGATTATTACAGAAGGCACTTTGGTATGTTTGCTCACATCAAGTGCTGCTTATTCTATATAGTTCATAATGTAACTTTTCAAGAAGCAAAACATTCCCTAAAGAAAGACAGGGCAGCATGAAAATTGATTTGGGTGTGTGAGGAAGAGGAGTTTCAGGTGCTATGTCACATGGGATTAGGTAGTTGTTTAGTCTCTTCCTGTTTTTTGGAAAGCTGAAATAGTATTGCCTTATAAAAATTGTCTCATAATGAGAACAACTGAACAGCCTTAGTCTGAAGGGAGATCTTAATTGCCATTCCTCACCTTTACTGACAGAATTTTATTATCCTTTCTGACAGCATATTGACTGCAATACTGCATCCACTCCAGACTTGGAATTCTCTTCAGATTTCACCCTGAGCATTACAATGAGCACACAGTGTACGGTAAGACAATTTCAGTTTCTTCATCCATGGCTGGTATTGCACTGGACTAAGAGACAATCCATTAATTATCCTTCATTTATCATCAGTCCTTGCCTTGAAACATTCATTTCTGCAGTGCAGAGGTGTCAGATGAGCTCTTTCTAAAGAGAGATGGATGTAAAACTGCAGTAATGGTGTTATGGGGCAATGCAGGTAGGTGAGCAAAGGGAAGGGGAAGGAGCACTGGGATCTTTCTGTTCTCTGGCCCATCTTCTGAAATACAAGAAAGTCTGGTGTTGGCTTGCCTAAGTAATGCAGTGAGCTTTCAAACATTACATTATAAGCAAAGACAGGATGGCCCAATTTCACAGTAATTTTCTTTTATATGCAATACAAATTCTAAATGCTTTCTAATAATTTATTAAAATCCCATCATCAAATTTGACAAAAGAGCATTATGCTCTGAAATCAAGAGTAGAAACTGAAATTTTTACCCTCTGGAGTGTTGTGAAACCTCTGGGAGTTTCATGCTTAAGTCACATCACAAAATCAAGTGTAAAGGGGTAATTTTTAATTTAGTTCTAATATATTGAGATAATTCTGCTACAGCTGGTTTATTGGGATTTTGCATGAGTACACAGAGAGGA
Source organism: Ammospiza caudacuta (assembly GCF_027887145.1). Classification (NCBI taxonomy): domain Eukaryota; kingdom Metazoa; phylum Chordata; class Aves; order Passeriformes; family Passerellidae; genus Ammospiza; species Ammospiza caudacuta. The sequence continues at coordinate 9,909,153 of NC_080598.1, read as the reverse complement.
GCTGCAGGCTTCCTCTGACATGGACACAAAGAATATGTTTCTGTATGATAGAAGCTGCTTGGGGTGATGACAAACTCTTGGATGCCTGCATCAGGCAATGTCATTCCTGGTTTGGATGTCAGGTCATGCTGCTGCATTTGCAAACATTTTTGCAGAGTAGCAGTGTGCATAAGAGCTTGTTGATGTCAAAAAGTGGAATTTTCCCATGTATACAGTTTAAACCATTATCATTTTTTAATTAGTAGCTGTGTACAAATAATTCATACTTACTTGTCATTTATCACCAAATTGGGTGAATACACAATAACATTTTTGAGTTTATTAAATGGAAGTCTGTATATTTTACTGTGCATACAAATGGAACCCCTCCTGTTTCATGTATCATAGGATAAATCTAGTTGCCTCAGGGCAGAGTCAGATTTGAGATCAAGCTCCTCTGCAGCCCTGGTTTAATTTTATTAATTTGGCCATATTTGAATAACTGATTAAACAGGAGTCTTTACAAAATTTTGGTCATCTTTCTGATGTTTGGGTAAAGTAAAATAGCTTATTTTATAAACACTGTTTTCCCCAGCACTAAGCTCTTACAAAAACTTCATTTCTGCTCTGTGATTTTGTGGCATCATTGGCATATAAATCAAGATGTGTACCTGCATTTTATGACTTCCAAGAAGGGGAGGGAAGTGGGGTAAGAGTAGTGTTTCTGAAATTTTGCAGCAAATGCAGCTTCTAAAAAATGATCAGAATGCTGTAAAGTATTTTGCACTTCATCATTTAGGTTTATTGACACTTTGAGTGAAATTTCCACAGTTTCTATGATGGATTGTAGAAGTTTAGTTGAAGGTTGGCAGTTCATCCATCATATCAGCCTGCCTAACCTTGCAGTAAATGAACAATAAAAGTCTATTATTTATGTTGAAATTTTCGAGGAGATGCTTTAAGATTGCAATTTGTCTTTTAAAAATAATATTTGATGTTTTTCTTGTTTGCATGTGTTCTGTTGTTCTACTGGCTTTTCATTTTCTGCACAAAAAGCAAAAGTTGCTTACATTTCCCAAAATTCTAGGGTTTGGTACTTGTCTCTTAGATTTTTTCAGGGTTTTTTTAGATATGAAGATTTTTAAAATATCTTTGCTTTATTTACAAAAAATACTCCACAAAAATAGCAATTTGTAAATCCATCTTTATATACTTGTTCTTCATTTCAAAGCAGCTTTTCCTCAGCCATGCAAGTGTGGAAGCAAATTTGGTTCTCTTATTCCTGATGTTGCCATCAACATTGCTGATAGCAGAGCAATTTTACCATCAGAACTAGGGCTGTCTGTTGAATAATCTGTCCTTAGAAACAGGCAAATCATTATCATTGTTATTTAGTAGGTGTGTACAAATACTTCATATTTACTTGTCGTTATCACCAAATTAGGTGAATACACAGTAACATTTTGGGGTTTATTAAATGGAAGTCTATATTAGGCATCTTTTAAGACATCTTTTTAGGCATCCTTTTAAGACATCTTCTAAGACATCTTTCCAGACATCTTTTTGTCATTAAAAGATGACCAAAGCAGATGTAGGGGCACATGTTATTTGGGGTACATGTCACGTAGGGTTCTGTTATTTGTTCCGGGGACCCTCCTGCAGAGCAGCTGGGGGTTTGCAGTGTCCCTGGCTGTGTGGGTGGCTTTCCCTGCTCCCTGCCATGCCCTGTGTGCATGCAGAGCAGTGGGAGGCAGACCTTCCTGCACTGGTGTGTCAGCAGCGTGGAGTGCACAGCTGCTCTCACTGAACTTGGGTTTGCAGAGGCTTTGCACTGATGGGGAGTAATTCAGCAGGTAGTTAGAGAAAAGGCTGTGGGCTCCTCTGGTTGGAGTGTGCAGCATAAGAGTTGAATAGCTAAGCTCTCAGCTGGCATCTTTAGAAATAACAGCCTTATCAGGGTCTGCTGCTTCCTCCAGCAGCCTGTTTGTCTGTCTTTGCTAACAGGACAGAACGCTGGAAAGGCTGACAGGAGTCAGAGCCACGATTGCAGTTTGTTAGCAGCTCATCACCACACTGGCTTTAGTCATGGCTTGGAACACCCCCAGGGTCCCTCAGGCAGGAGAGGCTGCCCTTCATGGTTCTGTGGCAAAGCCATAGAGTGCTTTGGCTTGGAAGGGATCCTAAAGATCACCTGGTTCCACCCCTGCCATGGCCAAGGGGTGCCACCCTGGATCAGGTGGCTCCAAGCACCCCCCAGCCTGGCCTGGGACTGCAGGGCTGGGGCATCCCCAGCTTCTCTGGGCAACTGTGCTGGGCCTCACTCTCTTCACAGTCAGAACTTCTCCTAATACCAACTCTGAATCTCTCCTCTTTTAGTTTAAAACCGTTCCCCCTTGCCCTGTCACTATCTGCCCATGTAAAACAATGCTCAATTCCTCTAAAATCTGTCCTTAGTTTTCCTCAGCTGTTTTCTGGGTTTGGATGAAATGTACTAAGGACATGAATGCCCAGCCATCGTGGTGAGCGTGTGTAAAATAGAGAAGCTGTGCAGTTCACAAAACCAAGAGCATAACATTGACACATCTGATTTGTTTGTCCTTCCACCTATTTGAAACTACTCTCATACTTCTGTGTGACCAAAAAAACCCCTAGCAGAGTACTAGGTCATGCTCATCAGAGATTAATCTCATGTCTTACTGGTGGTGCATCTTGAGTGTATTTCAGATGCTCCTGTAATACATTGAGTCATAGCCTTAAAAAATTATTAAGGCTCTAAATAGTTTTTTTTCTTCCAGATGTTCAAGAAATTAAATAAGTCTTCCCAAAAAATTCTAATACACAAGAAATAAAAAAATTATTGAGCAAAAAGAAACATTCTAAGTATGGTCTTTTATGTGCTGGTTAGTCTTTTAGAAATTTTGAGACAGGGTGGTGAGGTAGTTTAGTGCTTTTTTCTGAGAATATATTGCTTCTGTTAATTTTTTTTCTTCATTCCTTGCATGCTTTGCCACAAAGAAGCATTTTGTAGCATTACTTTTATATATGATTATCTTAGCTTTCAAAGATTGAAGGTTTTCAAAGTGTGAAATGGTTGCATGGAATAATTATTTGAAATTGTTCCAAAGTACTTTTATTGCAAGTTGACTTGATTTTGGTCCTACAAAGATAATAGCAGAAAAAGCCCCATCAATTAGCCTCCAGAAGTGCATTTTCCTAATAAAGAGCTAGAGTTTGTCACTGTTGATTTTAATGAGACATCTGGCTAATATCAGTTAGTAGATGCTGCTAGAAAAATACTCCATTAATTGTATTCTAAGTTGATCACTGTGTGAGCTTTTGAGATAAAATATAATGGTGATTACCCTCAGTACAGAAATCAATTGACAAACTTTCTCTTTTGTTTGCAAGCATTTCCCCTGGGAGTCCATCAAGGTTGATCTTTCCTAGCTGAATAACAATATCCCCTGAGAGGAAAATGGCAGTATCTCTTCATTGCTCCCAGGAGATTTTGTCAAAGAGCAGGGTATGTGTAGTGAGAGGGAGGAAGGGGGTGAAGGAAGGATAATGAACTGGAGGACGTGACTGATATGTTAAAACCTTCAGGAGGAAAAAGGAAGTTGAGTTGACTAGAGAAAATAATTCTGACTAAGGAAAAAAAATCTTTTCAAGTGTTTGGCAGTTTCATTTCTTACTATCAGATCTTCCATTTGGGAGCCAACTAGAAGTATTACCGTATGAATCTTTGGTTCCAACCTTAGGTGAGAAACTAAATTTATTAAGCTAAAGTTGGAAATTGGTGTGGGTACCACAGTTAAATCCACCTTGAGTGCCTGATTTCTGAGTAAAGGAAATACTGCTCTACCATGTTACAAAGCAGGTATTATCCTTCTCATCTCTTTACTTATCTGCAGCCTTCTCTGCAGTGACATCCAGATTATTAATCTTTAAAGCACAAAATTGCTGGGTTTTAATTGCCAGGGGTTTCTTTTCCCCGTGATAAAAGCGCAGCAGCTCTGCTGCATGGATGACAAACATTCCATCTCCATGCTTGGATAAACTCCATCAAAAGCACATTATCTCCCACTTCTGTGGCCAGCTGTCTAATTGTATTTGTTGTAGCCACTCACTGTTGGAACATGATATTGGTGAGGAGCAAGAATGATAAATTACTCACTGTAGGTGATAGTGATGATGATAATTTTTAATTTCCTTGTTCCTAAGTGAATTGGTAAGGCTGCCTTTGAGTTCTCATAAGGAAAGGAGCAGTCTCATTTGTTTTGTCCTGTTAAAATGCTGCATGTACAGCCAGCCATTTTCTTTAGGAAAAAGTCTTTGTACTCAGATGTATTTGAATTAAAATTTAGATTTTTCTTTGCATTTCAGCTAAAGGCTCTGAGTTGAAGATTGTAAATAATGCATACTCATTTACTGTATGTTAAAGCTTTTTCTGGTTTTATTATATTTGGTACATGTTACGTGAATAAATGGGGAGAAAAATAGTCTTGAAATCATTTCTTTGGGAGGGAGGAAAACCAGTGAGAAGACAAGTGAATCTTACTGGGAGGACCTGCTTAAATTGCAGGTTTTTCATGTGTTTGCATGGACACTTTAGAAACCCTCAGTAATGAATGAAGACCTTAAGCTACATGAACTCTTCATCAGAATGGTGGGTTGACAAAATCAAGCCAGGAGTTTGTGGCTGCTATTTTAATTTGAGGAATATTTTATTCCTAGCTTTTGAACTCTTGGTGACCTTTGTAGGATGTTGCTCTGCAGCCTCAGTAGTGTATATCTATTAATGTATATCTAATCCTTAATGTTTCCTTCATTCCTTATTTGGCCACCTTAGTTCCCTGGCTAAATACATTGGCTTTGTTTTGGAGTTTTTGTCCTCATAGCTTGCCTTTTCTCCTGGCAAGTTGTTTGAGAACAGGAAGAATAATATTTTGGTAGTGTTTTCTAATATTTACTGTCCTTTGAGGCTTGAGCATGTGTCAGGCTGGAGTTGTAATTTTTTATTACCAGTTTAGAAGTCATTTTTTTGTTTTCCTCTTTCATGGTATTCAGGAGACTGGCACTTGAAAGATTTTTCCAAAGAAGGTTTAAGTTCTTACTGATTAGTTGTAGGTGAAGTTGTAAATGAGCTGTCAAAGGTGTCACAAAAAGATGAGAGAAATTGCAGTAGTAGAAAAAACAGCTATCATTATGCTTAAAAAAATAAAAAACAAGAGGAAAAAGAATCAAAGGCAGTAGTTGTAAAGCATCATTTAGAATTTATGGAGAAGTTATTTTTCTTTAGCTTGACTTTTAAAAAAGATGTTTAGTTTGACTTGTAAAAAAGATGTTTAATGGAAGTCTGGCCACCCCTATATTTCATTTTAATATGCATATGTCTGTGATTGCTTCTAGTGTGATTTTTTTTTTCCTTATATTTTGCTGCATGTGATAAATTACACAACAAGAGGGGATGACTGACTCGTACTTCAAGTGGTAGATATTGGAAATCTCTTTCTTTGTAGTATTGCATATGTAATAGATGCTTGTGATTATTATAGCTGCTGTAATTTGGAATACTGTTCAAAAGTCAATAAAAGGAAAACATTTTGAACTTCACTTTTACAGAAGTATTTCTCTGAAATGCACTTAAACATAAAAGATACATAACTGTACATTTCAACATAAACATCAACAAGTTACAGAAGGAAAGAAGGGAAGGTATAAATTACTTAAAAGAAGATAGTAAGCAAACCCACAATATTACAGCTAGTTTTTTGTTATCAAGTATTTCAGCTTTGGTTTGTGTCAGTTTTTAGCAACACATCAGTTTCTGAAGTGGTACAGGGTTTACATAGTACAGCTGGAGAGTGTTGGTGATGTTTTGGTTTAGGGGTTTTTGGACTCCCTGTGATGCTATCAGATTTTAGTTTTGCAGAGCTCTTTCAGGGAAGACTGAACCATTGGCTCAGTTGGTCAGAGCACAGTGCTCACAATGCCAGGGTTGAGGCTTTGGGTTAATCCCATATGGGCCATGAGCTCAATGATCCTTGTGAGTCCCTTGCAACCCAGAATATTCTGTGACTCCCACTGCTTCATGTAAAAGCAGAAATTCTAATGGTTTGTATCCAGCTTTTTGCAGAATGCTGAGAGGACAAATAATTAGAACTGTGTTGTGCCTCTGTGCCCTTTGATACTTTTCTGGAGACATACATAGAATTCTTTAATTGGAAAAGACCTTCAAGATGATTGAGTCCAACCTGTAACCCAGCACTTCTGAGTGCAGCCTAATCCATGTCCCCAGGTGCCACATTGACATGACTCCAGTCACTCCAGGGATGGTGCCTCCACTGCCCAGTTTTAACTTGACATTAACTTGACAGCATTTTGAGAAATTCCCAGACCTGTTCACAGGAGCCTCAGTATCTTGAGCAATAATATTTTTCTATTTTTGGTTTCTTCTGGCTCAACAAATATTTCAGTGTTCAATATTGAAGGACATCTATCCATTTTAGAACATAACAAGAAGAAATTAATGGGTCAATGTAGAGCTCTTGTTCTCTGTAATCCCTGGAGCTCTGATTAAGGTGATCTTTTTGATGTGTAATAGTTATTATTACTACTCTGGATTAGCTATTCAAAGTCAGTGTTTCGGGTTGTTTCAGATAGGGAAACCACTGATACTGTAAAGAATAAAATAGTTATTTATCTAGTAATTTACAAAAGGTACAAATCCTGTTTCCCTTAACACAGCAGAGGCAGCAGGGAACATTTTCTTTGCTTGTAACTTTTCAACCTGAACTTCACCCCCAAAAATAGTTCTCTGGAGCCTTTTGTCAGGGTAGCACGTAGGGTGTTTCTGTCACCTCTTGTTACCAAGTGTATGAACATTTGCATCCGCCTTGGCTAGGTCTGTCTGCTGGAGCTCTTGGCTTTTTGATCCAAGATGTAGCTGGATTGGCTCGTTTTCTCTGGAAGCCAGATTTTTTTTTTTCTCCTCGATTTGTTTTTGGTGTCACAACTTTGTTCTCCTGCAGTAATCACATCCTAATTCTTATTTGGAAGTATATCAGCAGTATTGAGCTGATGGTTGAAAAATATTTTCTATGACTTGCTAGATCTCTGACTAATGTCCAGAAAAGATTGTGCATCAATAAAAGTAGTCTGATGGGTCAATAGAACTTTGTCAAAACCTTCTCAGTCTTTACTCAAAAGACATATTAGAGACAAGGCTTCAATTCACTTAGGAATGAGATTCTCAGAGTGAGTGATAGGACTTTAGTAAAGGGCAGGAAGAGTTGCTGTTTCCACTGTGTGATGCTCATTTGTCATGGAGGGCTCTCAGTGTCTCCATGGCTTGTTTTGTATTTTAATCCTTTAGCCACATTGGAGTTTGGAACTTGCCAGGCTTGTCTGGAGTGCTTTGTTGAAAAGCAGGTACTTTAGCACAGTTTTACTGGTTTAATGCATTTGATTCTTCATTGTGTTGGCAACATCTGTTTTGGATTTAGACTAGAGAGGAAAAATACCAGAATGACTTCTTCATATTATATATTACATAGTGATGAAACTCTATTCCCTAATTCTGTAAACATGTTTTACTTTTTTTTTTCCATCACTATCTTGTGTGAATCTGTATGAAGGGTGTGCTATAGAAACTGTCCTTTTTAGCCCTTCAGAACAGGCAGTTTCCTGGTGCTGGCCTAGGAGAAGAGCCCTGGTGCAGTAAGAGAGAGGTTCCAGTGGGTTGCTGGCAGTGAGTTTTCATGGGACAGGCTGGCCATCATTGCACTGGTACATCCTTCCTTTGGATGCAGCTGATAGGGGAGAGACCCTTCCTCCCATGGCAGGGATGGAGAGAGTCCCCAGCTGAGTAACTTCAGCCCACTGTGGTCACTCAAAAACTCTCTTTGGGTTATTTCTTCAGGCTGGTGTGATAGAAAAGCACAACTGCCTTGGGACCAGGGTCTGATGTGCTTTAGCCTTTTCACAGGACAGGACAAAGCAAATAAAGGTGAGCATGGACAGGATTTCACAGGTGGAACTGAAGTGAATGTTTTATTAGCATCTTCCAGGTGTTTGTTTGGGTTTCTGGGACTCTAACAAGGCATTTTCTTGTCAGGAAAGCAGTCCAGCGTTAAAAGACTGAGTTGTGATAGTGTCAATATAGTGTTTTGTGTGTGAACATTTTATATCTATTAGTATTAGGAGGAAATTCTTCCCTGTGAGGGTGGTGTGGCACTGACACAGGTTGCCCAGAGAAGCTGTGGAAGTGTTCAGGGTGAGGTTGGATGGGGATGGAGCAACCTGGCTTGGTGAAGTTGTCCCTGCCCACAGCACAGGGTTGGGAACAACATGATCTTTTAGGCTCTTTCCAACCCAAAGTAGTCCATGATTTCTTTTCCTATTCAAACTGGAAGAAAAGTGCCACTAATGAATTAGGCACTGAAGAGAGAGGCTGTGGATGCTAGGAGTGGGATGGCAGGAGGAGCAGAGAAGGAATCATATGAAGCGTTGCTGTTAGAATCTGTTAGCTGCTGGAAGGGCCAGCAGGAAGCATTTGTGAGTGTTTTTCCTGATCTGTGTGTGTAGTAAGGAAGAAAAGGATTCCCTGCCTGGTTGTGCTCTGCCTCTGTCCGCAGGGAGCTTCTGTGGAAATTCCTGTTTAGCCACACAGGGAGGGAACAAATCCTACAGAATCCCTCGTGGGAGGGATATTGGTGTGAGTTTGCTGAGGGTCATGGGCAGGAGGAGGTCTGAGTTGTGTGCTTGTGGGTTTGCACACCTGAAAGGCTGTTTTCTCACATATCATTCTGGTTGCAGTTAAAGTGAGTGGGTTGTTTTGGAAATTCATACTAAGATCTGATGTGTAATAAAATGCAGTTACAGTGGGCTGAATATTCTCAAATGGAGCAAAAGTATAATGGCAGCTTTTTTTTTTTTAACCTAGGATTTCTAGCATACTTGAAAGCATAAATATAAGCTTGTTCCTCTTGGTAAACACTTGACAAGAAGTAGAAACTTCAATAAGTGCATATATGAATCGCAGACTTTTTCTTGAGTGTCATTGTTATTCCTTTATTGTATTTACATTTTCACCTCTTTTTATAGGCAATTGCTGGTTACTTTGATGTATTTTTTGAGAAGAACTGCCACAACAAGGTGAGCATTTGGAGTTATGCATTTTAAAAATGTCTTTGAGAGATGAAGATTTTATTTTGTGTCAAGGTGTTTGGCAGTGAGTCTGTTTTGCTGTAGCAAAGCCTGCATATGCATCTGTGTTTAGTAATTGATTGATGTGGTGTGATATGAAAAAGATTGTTTTTAATCAAACTCTTGAACTCTCCCATTGCAGGTCTTATTTTCAACGGGTCCCCAGTGTACCAAAACACACTGGAAACAGACAATTTTTCTCCTGGAGAAGCCAATTCCTGTAGAAGCAGGTATATTTAAATTCAGTTGGGTTGCAACAATAATTGTGTTACAGTGCTGTTACCATTAAAGCTAGATACAAAATACTTCAAAATTTACATAAATTTCAAGTTCAGGAAGAGCTAGTAAATAAATCTTTCAGCTGCTGTTAAAGGAATTTTTTTGTCTCATCAAACCAGGGAAGCATCTGCGTACAAAATTCTGGTTTAAAATTATACATAAATATATGCATGAGTATCTTGCCAGTGGACATATCTCTTATACTTGTACAGCTGCATCCTGGAATTCTGATGAGAAGAGTTCTGTATCAAAGCATTTCTGATGCAGAATAATGTAAGACCAGAAAACTGCTATGGGCATTCTCTTAATTTTGACATTACTAATACTCTGAAGTATCAAATTTGTCAAGTGGTTGCACAGGATTCCTTGTAGCCCTCCTGAAGTGTCCTGTATTTAAAGGGATCATGCATATATGCATGGGTTGTATCTGCCGCAGTGGGGTTATTCTGGAAAATGAAAACACTTTTAAAGAACTCACAGCCATGAACTTGAAGTATTGAATAGCTTTGCTTGGTACACTGTAAAGTTTTATAAAATGGTTAAGTACTGTCATGAGTTTCACCTTGAATTTGATGCAAGTAGAAGGGTTTTCATTGTCATCAGGGATAAGCAAAATTCAGATGATAAACTGTTGAGGTGAGGTTTTGAAAACTATAAAGTGATGCTTGTTAGTCATTTAATTAGTTCTGTTCTTGAGGTCTTGAAGGCACATTTTGTGCAAGTAGTCAAATATTCCTTGTTTTATAGCAAGGACACAAGTATATCCATGACTCATTGAATGACCATGCAAGAGGATGGACATGCCACAGATGAACAGACCTTAACCTCTTATTCCTGTAGAGCTTTCTTTCAGACTCTCACAGACTTTTTACAATCCGAGGAAATGGAGCAGTTACATTTTCATGCTGTTATTTTATTTGTGTCCATTTGGCCACCAGATATTTACTGTTGAACTCTCACCCAGTGATGAATCAGTTGTCTTTGGGAGCCCCTTTTCTTTACACACTAGCAGAACCAAAGAAGGAGCCTCAGAATGGGGCTCATTTTTGCTGGGCAGTTAATAAACTCATGGTAATGTGAGGCTCTGACCTGAGCAGTTTGTAAATAGATCAGGCATACTGGGGGGAAAGCATAGAAAATGTTGTGTGGATGCTTCTGCACTCAATTGAACTGTAAAGTTCCCTCTTCCAGCTACCAGACATGACAACTTTTTACCAGGAGCTTCTTTCCTAGAGGCACTGAGGTTTGTGATACCTGACATATCACTTCTGTCTTTCATGCTTTGAATTTTTATTCTTAAACAGTTTTTATTTGCACTTGAAGTCCTGTAATTTCTTGGGGTGCACCCATGCTTTGGTGCATTCCTACTTGGCTTGTGTTCTCTGCAGATTCTCTTTCTAGACAAGCCTAAGATCTCCTTGCTGCTGCTTATTAAATCTCAATGTCATAGAGTGATTTTTAAAAAGTGCAGTGACATTTATTAAAATATGCACATTATTTCATATTACAGAGATCATTTGACATTTTTCAACTGTGTGAAATTACTGGAGGTGTGGTGACTTTCTGAAGGCAACTGCAGAAACAATGTGCCCTGCTTGTGTGAACCCGGCCAACTTGACCTTCAAGATCACTTGTGCTGTAACTCCTTCCTTCTTTATTAGCTCGTATTTCTTAACGTTATTCCCATAACAAATCTTGTTACAGCTGTTTCTCTTTCTTGCTGCCTGTCTCCTACTCTTTGTAATTATTTAAATTCCCCTTTCCCATTCTGTCTGCTTTTATATCTTACATGAAATTACCACTTACATCTAGGATTGTCTGCCTTTTGCTTCTAGTGCCCAAGAAGATTGAGAGAAACTCCTGATGTAATTTCCTTTTCTTTTGTAATGCCAGTCTTAATTTCTGTGGGATATTTGTTGGTTGTTGATGACATAAGCCCGTGCAGAAGGTGCTTCCTGGTACTTACATAGGAATGTATGTTAATTTACATGATTTTTCTGGAAAAACCATTCCCTCTCTTGATCGCTTGACTTTGATCCTTCTCCTTCATTGTTCCAAAAATCTTTCTGTTCAAGACATGTTGTTGTGAGTACAGATTTCCCTATCTTCCTTTTTTATATTCTTCTCTTTGTCTAAATAGTGACGTGAATATTCATCTTGATAATTTGTCATTAGCCAATTTTTTTTGTTTTTTCAGTCTTTCCATTTTCTCAGCTAAACAAACTGTTCAAGCTCATTTTGCAGCCTATTTCAACGTGCACTTCCAGCTGTTTCTCTTGTCCCACTTGTTAATGAATTAGCACCACTCCTCATTGAGCCTGGCATGTTGAACTGAGCTCCACTGTGCCTGAGCTTTTAGGGAAGCCTTGTCTTCAGAAGGGCTTTCCTCAGTTCAAATGAACTGGAGGCAAAAGTAGCTGTATTAGATTAAACATCATCATTTGAAGCCTTTCTATCCATCCATCCATCCATCCATCCATCCATCCATCCATCCATCCATCCCTGTGTTTACTGGTGTTCATCAGCCCTCTGGAGAAATTCTTAGATTCAGAAATACATCATGGCAATTGAAGGAACATCAAAGAATATGTACTAAATATATTGACTAAATATATTCATGGGATCATTAAGGTTGGAAAAGACCTTTAGGATCATTGAGTCAAGTCATTAACCCAGCACTTCCAAGGACACCACTGTAAGAGACTGAATGAGAGATGCAGGACTTCAGGGGTCTCCAAAATGCAATTTATTGTATCCAAGATGTTACAGCAGTCCAGGGTGGTGGGTGACAGAGCTGTGCCTACAGCTGTCAGCTCCAGCTGCAGGCAGGCCTGGACACCCTTTGGTTTTGGTTACATTGCATTATAGACTTTTCTGTAGGTTACAATGCGTTACAGACTTTTCTTTGCTGAGCATCTTAATGCAGTAGAACCAATCTATACCTTAACCATTATCTACAGCCCATCATAACTGCTATAATTACCATATTCATGTCACTGTTCTCCAGTCACTAACAGTCAGTACATTACAGTTTAAGCCAGAAGTTGTTTTTCAGTTTTTTTGCAGTGGAAAATTCTGAGACCTTTTTCCTAGTTGCCACATTTGCTGACTTGTTTGCCTGTGCTTTCTAACTAACACACCCTTTGCCTCCTTGGTTATCCAGTGAGACTGGCTCAGCAATTCTTTTCTTCTAGATCAAAACTTGCTTCCATCTCTATTCCTTCATCAGACCCTACATTTAAAATCTTTCTGCCAAGCACACATATCTGTGAGACTTCTTTGTCAAACTTTCATCCTTCCCATCACACCACTAAACCATGTCACTGAGTGACACATCTACAGTTCCCTGGGTAGCCTGGTCCAGTACTTTACAACCCTTTCCATGAGAAATTTTTCCTAATGTCCAACCCAGGTGCAACCTGATGCCATTTCCTCTTGTCCTGTTGCTCATGACCTGGCAGAGGACCAGCTCCCACCAAGCTCCTTGCAGGGAGTTGTAGAGAGCCAGAAGGCTGTAGAGAGCTCTGAGCCTTCTTTTCTTTAGGTTGGGCCCCCCCAAGCTCCCTCAGCCCCTTCTCATCAGACATGTGCTCCAAAGCCTGCCCCAGCTCAGTTCCCTCTCTGGACACACTCCAGCACCCCAAAGCCTTTCTTGTGGAGAGGAGCCCAAAACTGACCCCAGGACTCAAGGTGGGGCTCAGCAGTGCCCAGAGCAGGGGGACAGTCCCTGCCCTGGTCCTGCTGGCTGCACTACTGCACATCCAAGCCAGAATGCCATTGGTCAAGATAAACTCTTCTTTCTTTCTAGTAGATGTGTGAAAATAAACAGAAATAATGCAACTTGAGTCTAACACTAATCTGACCAGTGTTACCCTGATGGCGTTCACTTGTAGCTTTTTAATAGGTGGTGAAAGAAGAATTTGCTAGTGGAAAACGCATTTTAAATGTGTTCTTGTTTTGAAAGCATCTTTCAGACAGAGCAGTGTCTGTTTTTCCCCAGTGAAGAAAAATCCCTCAGATTTTTAGTTCTGAGTAAAATAGTAAGGCTGGCTAAAAGTCCCTTATCAGATGCTTTATGGCTTCTGGGGCCATGCCTGGAGTGGTTATAAAGCACTGATTGTATTTGGTTTTGCTCTGTAAAAGAGGTTGAGCTTACAGATATCCAAACCTACTGGATATTTAACTGGAAAATGCTCCTTTATGCCATGCCAAAATTGTTTTGTTCTGCAGTATGAACTAGCTAATTTTCTCAGCTGTTTGATGCCAGGGTGTTTGTTGTAAAAATAGATCTATTTTCTCAGCCATAAAAAGGACGGAATGTTTGATCTATTCTAATGATAGCAGAATCGAGCAGTTGCAAGCCAAAGGATGGGTCTTGGAGCTCATCCTGCCTCCTTTGCTGCTCCTGCACTCCAGGTGTGATGTTTGTGCATCTCTGGGATGAGGTGGGAGAGGTTCATTCTGGCTCCAAAGGTCTGGACAGCGAGGCAATAAAATCCACACCTAATTAATACTGATTGTTTGCCACTGAGTTTCAGTGTGATACCTGTGGTAGGTAGAGCTGTATATAATGGGAATATGCAAACTGATATACTTAATGGCTAATTGCTGTTCACTTCTTCAGATATAATGTGTGAGGGGGGGATAGCCTCTTACTACTCATGTGTTCTGAAAAACCAGTTTTCTTCCTCATGGACGGTGACAAGAGACTTGAAGCTGATTTTCAGCCAAGTGAAACAAAATAGCATCAGCATGTTGGATATGCTTTAACTGTTTGGCAAGCAATTAAAATTAAACTGGAGAAAGAAGCAATATATCCTGAGTTTTCTCAGACAAAACAGTGATGTATTGTAGGCTCCCTACAGAGTACAAACATTCTCCTAGAGCCCTTTTAATAGCTTGAACATGTCCTTATTTTGAAGATGGAAATTGAGATCCAAAGCAGTGTCTTTTTCTCCTCAATGGTCAAAAATGAGTCCCTTCCTTTTGTTGTTTGTTGAAATACTCCTGCTAAGCAAACAAAAAACGATGACATTCTCATTTGGTTGTCTCAAGAATTTACTACATAAATCAAATGCTTACAAAAATTATTATTTTAAAGGGCCCACAGAATCTTTTCAATAACAATGCCTTAAGTTAAAACCCAGCTCTGTATGCAGGCAAATGCTATTAGCAGTAAAACAGCCTATTGTCAACATTGTGTGCTTTTGCTATTGCCTTGCAGTGAAAATAAAACCTTGATTTGTTTTTCTGTGGTGTTAAAGGGGCTAGCACAGCAAAGCTGGAGCAGAACTCACATGACTGAGCTCTTGTAAAATCCTTGATTATCTTTAGTCCCTCGTCTCTGTAATTGGAAAGCTGTTTGTAAATTTACAAACTGAAAGACTGTTGATTTGTCTACTTAGACAGCACTATGAAAAGTAGGAAAACAACACTAGCACGATTAATCTGTCTGAATGTTTTGATCCTATACTGAAATACTTCTATATTGTGCATCCCAGTTGGATAATTTGGCTCCTAATTAAGATTTTAGTGTCTGTTTTGCCTGTCTACAGCTGCAACACGGTGTCTGTAGAAGTCTGTCGCATTTATTTGCAAGTGGCACCTCCAAAATTGATGCTGGCTTTTAAAATCTAGTAAATGTTAAAACCTGAGTTTTGAGGTCACACTAAGTCTGGCAAGTCTTACGTTGTGTTTATCAAAATCTCCATTTTAAAATGATCATGCTGACTTTTCAGGAACATTTTCAGGTGTGTGTTTTAGGGCACTAAATTGAGAGAATCTCTTCTCATGGCTGTACTAGAAATCCCGTATTTAGACAGGAAAACTTGGATGGACTGATGGTACAGATGTTATTTTGGGTGCCTCCCTTTGCAAGTTCTTCAGCTGTGAGGGAATATGGTTCAAACAGCAACAACAATCTGGTTTTCTCAGAATTTTGTCACAGTGCTGAGAGAAAGCTTGGGACAAGGCTATACAGTTTGGGAATCTCAGTACAAGAAGTGGTGAATTAAGCTAGTTGTAGGTGAGTGAGTTTGGGCACTGCAGCTCTGCACTGTGGAGGACCTGGCTGTCACCATTCCCTGTGGCAGCTCTGTGTGCTGCCTGAGCTGTCTGGGGATCTCTGCAGAGCACACGGCTTACCTCAAGCAGCCACACAAACCTGGCTTGCCTCACCCAGCTGGCAGTGCTCACTTCTTTGCAGCAGCCTTGCTCCTGGTTTAAATTATACATAAATATATGCATAAATTATACATAAATATATGCATGAGTATCTTGCAAGATATGGGCATATCTCTTATACTTGTATAGCTGCATACTGGAATTTTGGTGAGAAAAGTTCTGTATCAAAGCATTTCTGATGCAGAAAATTGGAGGACCAGAACACTGCTATGGACATTCTCTTTATTTTGACATTGCTCATACTCTGAAGTATCAAATTTGTCAAGTGGTTGCACAGGATTCCTTGTAGCCCTCCTGAAGTGTCCTGTGTTTAAAGGGATCATGGATATATGTATCTGCCACACTGGGGTTACTCTGGAAAATGAAAATGCTTTTAAAGAACCCGCAGTCGTCTTTCTTGAGCAGTTGAAAAGTGTCAATTTGGTACAAAAAAATCCTCAGGGAATATACTCAGAACGTGCATGGAGTAGACAGAGCCTCAGGATAGTTCCAGCAGAGGGTGAGCAGTGATGCAGCAGAAGGCAAACAGCTGATGAGAGCAGCCAGCCCAGAGGAAGGGCACCACAGATGGGTGATACCAAAGGGCAGTGGCTGCTGCTCAGGACAGAAGCTGCTGCTTGCATTGCATCTCACTGGCTTGGGGATTCAGTGGGAGAAGTGCCCAGAGGGGAAGGGGGCACTCTGTGCACTGCTGCAAGTTCCTGAGTTCAAGAGGGTGAGTGGGAAGATAAGGGTAAATTCCTGAGTTTAAGGGAAATGCTCTTGGTCCCACTGCAAACTGTTTCAGTCTTCCCTTGTTTTCCATTGTCAGAAGATGGGTGGAATATGCAAACCATTTTTTACCCAGAGTAATGCTGTTGAGACATGCTTTTTTTTTCTGTTGCATGCTACAAGTCAGTGTTGCATCAGTTATTTAAACTAGATCATGGTTTAATTGTCAGCTTCCAGCAAGGACAACCATGCTGTGCAGAGCATATCAAATCCTGCTGGTTTGTGACTGGGAAGGCAGAACCCCCCCAGTGGTTCTTTGCATTGTAGGGGATTTGTAAAGGTGCTTTTCACCAGCAGAGCAGTAGTTTTAGGTGTGTTCAGCCCAAAGCCCACTGCAGTTTTCTAGCAGCTCTTTGAAACAATTCCAGTGAGGTCTTTCATAAGAATCTTAAATTTTAATGGTGTTTAGAATAAATAGTGGTTTGAGTGCTGTGTTCTTGTCCCACTGTTAGCTTCACAAAACTTTTCCAGGGAACGAAAAGAAGGAAACCTAAAAGACCTTGATTGCTGGCTGCCTTTGGCAACTCTTTTGAGTCTTTTTTGGGATCAGAGAGAGAGGAGACACCAAGTTGTATTGAGAGGCAGGGTAGTTCCTCGTGTTACAAACTCATTGCCCTGGGTCACTCCAAGCTTTAAGTGGATGTGATGGATATGCATGCAAGGGACTGTGGATTTCATTTCAGTCTATAAAGCATTTAGATCAAAACCAAGTCTTTAGATTTCAGTCTATAAAGGATTTGATCAAAACCAAAGATTCTTGGTTTTGATCAAATCCTTTATAGACTGAAAAGCCATGATTTGTTGCCATGAACAGTCCTGATGCTGCAGGATCTCTGCACTGGGAGATGCCTTGGCTCACAGACTGCAGGCTGGCCCCTGTGTGATTGTATTGCACAGACACAAGTGACAGATGCAGTTGCTCGTGGTTTTACGGTGGTAAAAGCCACAATCCAGATAAACTGGCTCAAGTGTGCAGAGCACAGGCCCTGCAGAACCTGCAGTCAGACATGCAGTATGTGACAGGGAGTCAGGATGGACACAGGGATGCCTTTTTCCCTGTGCAGGCCAAGCTTACATAGCACTTCTCCTGAATTTTTCTCCTTTTTCTGTTTGGGGGAAAATTTCAAGCCTCTCTGGGGGATAATAAAAATGCAGGGAGGGGATGGTAATGGATTCAGCTTTATCCTAATCAAACTGCAGTGGCACTGTGTGGTTTACTTGCATTCAGCTGAACGTGATAAGAGCAAGGTGATGCAGCTGAGTCCCAGAGACAGCTTCCTCCAGGCAGCTCCTAGGACAGAGAATGGGGAAAACATCAGTCATTTTCTATCTACATGACATTGATTAATTGTTCAGAACTGCCTTTCAGCTACTGCTGTTGTTTGCTTCAGCCCTCGGAAAAGGCTGCTCCAAAAAGCACATTTAATGTGGCTGCAGCATGAGGAATAGCTAGGAAAAATGAATGGATTGCTTTGTTTCATTAACTGTCTTTACTAACAGAGTCTGAAGGTTCTGTTCTCTGAAGTCAGCTATTTATGAAATTATGTTTAAGTTTCTGCTTCATTTTTATTGTTTTTTATTAATGTTTGAAATGGGAAGATTGAAGTGTGAATTAATTGAAATCATGGAATTTTAGTTTAGAGAGGCTCTTTAGTCTTACTGAATTGTTATCACAGGATGTTAAAATAAATAGGTAATTTTGTAGCAGTTTTGAAGATCAATGTGTTCAAACCAGGCTAAATTTCGTAGCTGGAGTGGGACTATAATGCCTTTTTTCCTTTATCTTGTCCTTCTCTCTGGCAAACCTTTCTCTGTTTAAATAATCTGTGAAACCATTTTCACAATTCTCTGCAAGTTGCATTGTGTTATGTCAGTCTTGTAGTGGTATCTCCAACTAACTGTTACATGATGAAAAAAAACCCAAAATTATCAGATTTATTTTTTTTCTTCTGACCCTTGGTACTACAGTTATTCTTGTAGATAAACCTTTTTGATATTTGTAATAAAACCTTTAACAAAATTTCCTGCATTTATAATTTACAATTGGGACTTTCTGTCAGTTTACTGTTTGCAGATGCCAGTTGTGCCAAATGGAGAGCTCCAAAATGCTTCCTGAATTTGAAACCAGCTTAGTTTGAAATTACTATTTGTTTTCTTTTTTTGCAATAAGGAAGCTTTTTATCAGGATGTTAACAGTGGCTTTTAGAATCCCAGTGAGTAATGAGCAGCTGGAAAACGCCTTGGATGCAGTGAGATAGAAAAGTAGCAGCAGTGTGAGTGATGAAGAGGAGGTCTGATGGGAGAGGAGCAGGGAACTTGCTGCTCTAGACTGGGCTCACAACCTGCTCTCATGTGCTCAGCAGAGTCCTCTGTGAGGATGTAGCTCCTGCAGGTTTAAAATGATGGGATGAGGTGGCTCAGCAGTGAACTTCCTAAATGTAGACATTTACAAGTGTCTGTGTTTATATTTCGTGGGTCGCATATTCCTGATTTACAGGTATTCCTTAAATGAAAGGCTTTAGTAAGGACTGAAAAGAAATTGAGATTAGGTTTTTGCCTTTTGTGTAAATGTATTAGGTCTGCGTGTAACTGAAGGACATGCCTCTCAAATGTTATGACACTGACACCTTCCTGCAATTAATAATATATATACTTGAAATGCCACAGAGATTTCTGTGGTAGTTTCCTGTTAGATTTAGAAAGTACATGGTCAGAATTTAAATGAAATGCAGTGCAAAAACTGAGCACATGGTCCATACAGCAGGGAGGGAATGTGCTTTTGTGGCTGCATGGCTTTAATCCAGGATGGTGAATATATCCCAGGGCTACAGTGGTTTTCCCCAGCCACAAGTGAAACATTTGGCACATCAGTAGTTTGGGTGGACCTCTGAGAAGTGAAGCATCAGCCACAACTTGGCACCTCTCCAGGTTTAACTGCAGTTAAGTTTGACTTAGGTTTCGTGTCAAGAGCTTCAAAAACTTAAACTCTAGACTTTTAAAATTCTGATTGAGAACAGCTCCTTGTGCAACATGGATGCAGTGAATCTCTGCTGTTACTGTGAGTGCTTGAACACTGTAACCAGAGCAATTCCCTCTTGTTTTCCAGGAGAGGCCCTGAGAGGGAAGGTCACGGTGCGCAAGAACAGGAAGGATCCGCGCTCCCTCTGCATCAGCCTCTCAGTGAGGGACACCCAGCAGACCTACAGCCTCCAGTGACACCCTGGCCATGGCTGGGATGGCTCCGCTCAAATGCTGCACTTGGCTGCTGATAACTCTCCTGGAATACCCAAAAATAGTGAACTCCTGTGTTTGTGTGTGTGTGCGCACACAGGAATGTGGAAAAGTTACCTGGAGCTGAGGTTTACAACAAAATCAGATCCTGCTGCTTCACGTGGTGTGAGGAAAGCAAGAAAGATGGGTTTGGGTTACCTGAGACTGCTAGATGAGGAAAAATGAGCCTCAAGTCTTGCTGTAAGGAACAATAAATATGGTCTCTCAAAAATGTTTTATTCTTCCACTGGCAGAATCCTTGTATAGTATTTTTTTGTGAAAGAAGCAGCTTAGTCATGTGTGAGTGCACCTCAACAGTAGCTGGAAAATCCCAATGGGAATAATTTTTGAATTCCAGCTGCAAGATTGGGGCAACAAAGATGGTATTTTTACTACACTGCTGCAGTTTAAAAGTTGTACACATTTCAGTTACATTTGTCTAAATAAATGAACCCAGTGTGATATATAATGCAGTTGCTGCTTTCCTTGTGTTCTGTGTAATTGGAAATTCTGTCTATCCTGTGATGGCTCATTTATTTGTGCCTGCAGTTTTTTCTGTACTAACCTGTTGGGCCATAGGTGGGTGGAAGTGTGTATCTTAGCAGCTTTGGGGAAAACACAACAAACCAAAAGCAGCTGGGAGAGTTTGTTTGGTTTGGCTTCTTACAGAGGCACTGGACACTTAGGGGTTGACTGTTCAAGGGAGGGAGTGTGCATGTAGGGATTCATTTGACCCAAATTGCAACTGGCAACTACAAATTTAATGGGAAAATTTGCAAAACCAGGAAACCTGTGTGTTAGGTATTAGTAGTGTCGTCTAAGTTTGTGTGTGGGAGTGGTTTTTGGGCATTCAGGGGGGTTGTTTTTGGAAAATATGTTTTTGCCATGCTTAGTTATGAAGTCCAGCATTCTGAAGTTTTTAATGTTTAATCCCATAGTTAACCTTTTTCTCAAGGTGTGTTCTTTACCAGTAGTTCTCAATCTCTCTTCATGCTGAAGCAATTTGCATTATACTTAGCCCAGAGTCAGAGGAGCTAAGATGGATCATGATTCGCAAAACTTCTTTTAATATTCAGATAAAACCTGAAGGTTGGCCTGCCTTCTACTTGCAAATCTGTGCCCAAAGTCTGTGTACTTGAAGATAAATAACCCACCTGAAAATTATATGGATGCTCACAGCTCTACTGCTTATTTACATGCATGTTAGTTTTTGGGTTTTTTTAATCCTGTCTTCTGCAGTGCTTTTAAATGTTTTGCTAAGCTGTAAAATGATTTTGCTGCTTCTGCCCATGAGAGAGCAGCTAAGCAAGACTGACAAACCTGGAAGCTTCTGAATGACTCTTCAGTGAGCACCATGCTGGGGTCTCTTAATAGGATTTTTGTGTGTACACCTTGGTTTGACCTTCTAAATTCTGTCCTGTGGGGTGTGCTGTAATGAGACAGATCCAGAGAACAGCAAAGCCTCGATTTCTAATAAAGCTCTACAGAGGGTTTGGAGAGCTGGTTTGGGAAATATAGCTTCTGACTAAAAATGTAGGCTGCTAGTGAGGTTTGAAGGGTTTTATTTCAAGGATGTTTCTCTGCTCTGTGTTTAATAGTGCCTGAAGTTCCCAGCAGTAATGACTCTCTGCATTTTCTGTCCATGGTTGAAATTGTCTGAAGGAGAAATTGCAGCAGTGTGTCTTCCCCCAGGTGTGTGGAGTGACACAGCCCTGCTGTGGCTGGCTGGAGAGGACGAGGGGGATTGGAAAATCAAGGGTTGGAAGTAAAGACTTGTGTGAAAAAAGTGATGATTTTAGTTTTAGAAACCAGGTTTAGAAGTACAATTTGCTGGTGCTGTGCCCGTGTTCACAGGGGTCCCAGGATGAGGGAAGAGATGAGGATCTGACTCCATGTTCAGAAGGCTGATTCATTATTTTATGATATATATTACATTAAAACTATACTAAAAGAATAGGAGAAAGGATTTGATCAGAAGGCTGAATAGGATAGAATAGGAAAGAATAGAATAGGAAAGAATGATAACAAAGGTTTGTGGCTCAGCTCTCTGTGCGAGCCAGCTGACTGTGATTGGCCATTAGTTAGAAACAACCACATGAGACCAATCCCAGGTGCACCTGTTGCATTCCACAGCAGCAGATAATCATTGTTTGCATTTTGTTCCTGAGGGCTCTCAGCTTCTCAGGAGGAAAAATCCTAAGGAAAGGATTTTCTTTAAAAGATGTCTCTGACACTACTGCTTTTACTACATGGATTAACTGCATAGTAACAGCATTTGGGAGTTTTCAAAGGCAACCAAAAATAAAGTCATGGGTGTTTATCTGAGTACACAAACTTTGAAAGGAATGGCAAAGACATTTTACGTTACTTTGTTTCTCCAGGCATTGACAGATGTTAAAGCTGGGGAAGTAGTGACATCTAATTAAAAGACAAATACCTTATTACATGGAAAGGGAAATTAGAGGGAAATCTGGCTTTTAATGTTATGAGAACTACAGACAAATTTGCAGAAGGACTTAGGTGATTAAATAGGTGTAGAAAACATCCAGTTTGAATTGCTTTTACATAACTGGGCAGAAACCCGAAGATGGTTCAGTCCTCCCAGTTTAGTAATGAAGTTTAAACACATACTGTTTGATACAATTCTTGACCTTATATTAAATTCACAGGTTGATAATTAACTTCACAGGGAAAAGTGGTATTGCTAAATACTAATTTAATTATATTGTTGGGAAGCAAAGAGAGAAGGAGAAGCCTTCCTGCTGGTGAGGTACTATGCACACAGGAATTAATAGGATATGTTAAAAGCTCATGCTTTTTCAGCACCTGAATGTAATTTGTAAATGTCTGTTCCCAACTGGCTCAGAATTGTAACCATCTTTGCTAATTGCCATATTACAAAACATACATATGTCAAAATATGACATACATATGTCAAAATAGAAACACCTAGATTTCTCTCCCTTTCTGAATGGCAAGGGTGCTCCTGGGTTTCTTTGAATTACTGATGCCTCCAGGTCCCAGAGCTCTCTGAACCCCTCCATGCTAAATGAAAAGGCCTCACTCATCCCATGGAAAAACTACCATGAAACAATCAATTTCTGGATTTATAACATTCCTCTTGCTGTTCCTCTGACAATTATCCAAAGTAAAATAAAAGACTGTTAATGGCAGTGATAACAAATTAAAGAAGAATAAAGCTTACTCAACATGTTAATTCTATTTTCCACTTGGGTGCTACTCAAAACATCAGAGCAAATAGAGTGAGAGCAAATATGTCCCCTGGAAAGCAAACTGGCTGAAGTTAGCCTTTCACAAGTAAGAACTACTACCCAAATACAATTGCTCTCCTTGGATCCAGCTGGCAGATGCTAAAATAATCCCCCTTCACATGGTGGTTTGAGAAGCCTTTTCAAATTGCTTTGTTTTCTTCCAAGGAAAAACAGATGAAACGGGATACCCATTTTTTCAGGGCTTTTTTTTTACCTTTCTGTCATCTTGATACATGATCCCTTCCCATACAACAGAAGGGATGGATTTTCCCAGAGTGGCTGGCATTAACTGAGGGAGATCTCATCTGTAGCCCAGAGTGATGTGCAAGGTGTGAGTGATCCAGGTGCTTAGAGCATACCCAAACTGGCTGGAGTTAGCCCTTCACAAGTAGTACTAAATAAAGCCAAATGAAATTACTCTCCTTGGATTCAGCTGGCAGATGCTAAAAGAATCAAGTGTTTAGAGGATACCCACATCTGGGCAATTTCCACTGCTGAAAACCCTTCTGCTGGACATAATGCCAGTGCCACTGGAAAATAATCTGTGCCAGTGGGATCACTGCACCACTTGAGCAGGTGATATTCATAGGCTAGAATTAAAAACCAACAAATAAACGAACAAAACCCTGTAAAACTGACACCATTCATGCAGTATTGCCCAAACTAATTAGTACATATTGGCCTCACTCTTTAGAACCATCCCTCCCTTTTTGCAGTGCTTTTCATTATGAAGTCAGTATTGCTGAGAATTTTAGCTTCTGCTGCTATTTCCCTGAGTGCTGCAGACTGCCTGGATGGAAGAGGGACAGGAGGAAAAGTGACCTGGTGGGAGACACAGCAGCAGACCAAAGGTCCTGGAGGGCACAGGGATTTCCTTCAAGGAGTGCTGATCCACGTTGGGTAACGATGGTTTGGGTAATTAAGCCTGAAATACAAGTAGGATTCAGTAAGTAGAACTGAATTTTGATTTAACCTTCTGATGGGTTATGCAAAGAGAGGAGCACTGAAAAGGGGGAATTTCTTAATGGTATTGACTCCTGTCACCGCACTGGACATTCTTGGGGCAAAGGCTACTCAGCTGGAAAATTGGATGTGAGGAAGAGGAGGAGAAGGAGAAGGCTCTGTGGCTCAGATGTTCAACTGTGCAGTGCTGCTTGCTTGGGAATTAACACAAAGCAGAAAAAGCAGTGCACAGTTAAGTTTCTTGCCTCATAGTGATGCATGCACTGATGTTAATTTTGGCAGCATTTTGGCTTTAGAACAGTCCCAGCCCTTGTGTTTGTGGACACCCCAAAAAATGGATTTGGCTTAGAGAAAAACAGATGCTGTGTGGTGTGCCCAGAGGTGGAAACAATGCTGTTACCATTGGTTTGCAGTGACTGTGCCCTCCTTGGGTACAAATAATGCTGTTACCATTGGTTTGCAGTGACTGTGCTCTCCTGTAGGTACAAATAATGCTGTTACCATTGGTTTGCAGTGACTGTGCCCTCCTTGGGTACAAATAATGCTGTTACCATTGGTTTGCAGTGACTGTGCTCTCCTGTAGGTACAAATAATGCTGTTACCATTGGTTTGTTGGGACTGTGACCTCCCTGGGTACAAATAATGCTGTTACCATTGGTTTGCAGTGACTGTGACCTCCTGTAGGTACAAATAATGCTGTTACCATTGGTTTGCAGTGACTGTGCCCTCCTTAGGTACAAATAATGCTGTTACCATTGGTTTGCAGTGACTGTGACCTCCTGTAGGTACAAATAATGCTGTTACCATTGGTTTGCAGGGACTGTGACCTCCTGTACGTACAAATAATGCTGTTACCATTGGTTTGTTGGGACTGTGACCTCCCTGGGTACAAATAATGCTGTTACCATTGGTTTGCAGGGACTGTAACCTCCTGTAGGTACAAATAATGCTGTTACCATTGGTTTGCAGTGACTGTGACCCCCTTAGGTAAAAATAATGCTGTTACCATTGGTTTGCAGTGACTGTGCCCTCCCTGGGTACAAATAATGCTGTTACCATTGGTTTGCAGTGACTGTGACCTCCTGTAGGTACAAATAATGCTGTTACCATTGGTTTGCAGTGACTGTGCCCTCCTTTGGGTACAAATAATGCTGTTACCATTGGTTTGTTGGGACTGTGACCTCCTGTACGTACAAATAATGCTGTTACCATTGGTTTGCAGGGACTGTGACCTCCTGTAGGTACAAATAATGCTGTTACCATTGGTTTGCAGTGACTGTGCCCTCCTTTGGGTACAAATAATGCTGTTACCATTGGTTTGTTGGGACTGTGACCTCCTGTACGTACAAATAATGCTGTTACCATTGGTTTGTTGGGACTGTGACCTCCCTGGGTACAAATAATGCTGTTACCATTGGTTTGCAGTGACTGTGACCCCCATAGGTACAAATAATGCTGTTACCATTGGTTTGCAGTGACTGTGCCCTCCTTGGGTACAAATAATGCTGTTACCATTGGTTTGCAGTGACTGTGCCCTCCTTTGGGTACAAATAATGCTGTTACCATTGGTTTGTTGGGACTGTGACCTCCTGTACGTACAAATAATGCTGTTACCATTGGTTTGCAGGGACTGTGACCTCCTGTACGTACAAATAATGCTGTTACCATTGGTTTGCAGTGACTGTGCCCTCCTTTGGGTACAAATAATGCTGTTACCATTGGTTTGTTGGGACTGTGACCTCCCTGGGTACAAATAATGCTGTTACCATTGGTTTGCAGGGACTGTGACCCCCATAGGTACAAATAATGCTGTTACCATTGGTTTGCAGTGACTGTGCCGTCCTTGGGTACAAATAATGCTGTTACCATTGGTTTGCAGGGACTGTGCCCTCCTTAGGTAAAAATAATGCTGTTACCATTGGTTTGCAGGGACTGTGACCTCCTGTAGGTACAAATAATGCTGTTACCATTGGTTTGTTGGGACTGTGACCTCCTTTAGGTGACAGTGACCTGGGCTGAGCAGCCTATGGGGACAGGCATCTCCAATCTTTGTAACTTCTCTCCTGGAACAAACTAACATCTCTGGCAATGACAGCAGACCACAGCAGGGAGCTCACTGCCAGCTGAGGAAGATGGAAGGAGAGGAGGTTTTGTTAGCCAAGGTCATTCAATGGTGTCAAAAACAGAGCATATGGAGGTATGACAAGCTCCTTCTTTAGTTATCAATTCAGCTCTGATCAAAATTTTCTGAAGTGATTAGGGATTTTAATTTTCTTTTTTGTTTTTTTTTTTTAATTGCTCAGATGAAACTGAGATTTATATTTTTACAAAGTTTGCCTTTCTGAATGCAAGCTCCTCAAAAACATGAAGGCAACCTCCTTTGTAGTGCCTTAAATGAAAGATAAGATTGTTTCCTCTAAAACAGACTTCCTGAATGTGATTTCTTCCGAACAGGTTGATCTGTGTTTTAATATTAAAAGATGTCATGTTTTTTCTTGCCTTCCTATGTTAAAAAAGCCCCACAAGCAGATTATAAGGGCAGGAGTAAATATTCCATCTTTCATGGCTTTTGGTCACCTTTGAATCCATTGTTTTGGTTAATTCTGAGGTGAAAACCTAAATGCAACATCTGGCTAAGGAATGGGGTTAGGGTTGTGGCTGAGCCCAGCCCTTAATGGAATTTTGTGGTTCTCACACAGAACTGTTTTCTGAATCAGATGTTCCATGCCTGATTTATTCATGCATGTGACACTTAATTACTTCTGCAGTAATTGAGACGTCATTGAAGGAAGAGGGCGAGAGAGCTGTCAGCAGGAAAACCTCCACAAAATCAATATTGTGCCATCGTTTGGTGCCCAGAGAAGCTGAGGGTGCCCCTGGATCCCAGGGCCAGGCTGGATGGGGCTCTGTGCCACCTGGGACAGTGTGAGGTGTCCCTGGCACAGGGACAGGAACCAGAGCAGCTTTAGGGCCCTTCCACACCAGAGAACCCTGTGACTCTGTGTCCTACAGCTTTTGTAGCTGCCATCTGAACACTTCAGGCAGTGGGGTGAGCAAGAAATGCTGAGCTGTCACCCCAGTGCCACCATTTCCCTGCTCACATGGATTTATTCCCAGCAAGACATTTTCAAGACAGTCTGCAGAGTTGAGAGAAGACTTTCAAAGAGCTTAGAGGGGAGTTTATTAGGTTTTTTGATAAAATGCTAATCTTTTATATGCCGGCCAGGACGTGGTTGCTTTGCCTGAGTTCTGTCATTGCTCCACTCGGTGCTTGAGTGTTTTTAATGAATTCCTGTGTTTGTGCCTCATGTTGGAGCACTGAGAGCAAAATGAAGCCATTCCCATCAGTCAGAATGCCCAGCTGATGCATTACCAATAAACCTTGCTTTCAGCAGCTCATTGCCAATCCATTTGCCAATCCTCAGCACACTCTGATGTTGCTGGCTGTATTTTTAAGGTGCTGAGGTGTACTGATCCCTTGGAAGAGGACAAATCCTTATTTTCAGGTCTCCTTCCCCGTGTGCATTCCGTGTTTGACATGTGCAGCTGCTGTTATCTGGGGAGGAGGGGAAGTGATCCAGCACCAAACTCTGGTTTGTTTGAGGTGAGCTGTGCCCTAAGGAGCCAGGCTCACCTCGCACCAGGCTCTTGGAAAGGTGCTGTGCTGGAGAGCCAGGGAGCCCGGGGCACTGGGGAGATCCAGCAGGTGCTTTTTGCATAAAATGTTTTAAATACAGGGTCTCTTTCCAGAGTGCCTCACCGCTACCCGTCTTCCATAAGGAATAAAACCTTAGATGGGGTTAGCAAAGTGTCATTTATGCTTTCTCTAGAGATGGAGCTGAATTAAGGAGGGGAATGCATAATCCTAGCTGATAACAAGAGTGCAGGTGACAGGAAAAGTTAATAAAAGCCAGTAAAGCACCTCCCTGCACCTTGGCAAAGTAATTACCTCGACCCAGAGCAGTGTGTGGTTTAAGAAAACATCTCCAGATCCCATTACATTTCCCGTGCTTCACAGACACCTCTGCAGGTCATATTTCTCTTCCCTCCTCACTCCTGTTGCAGCTCATAATGCAAAGCCATTTTTCATGCCCAGCAGCAGGGAATGGAAGGGAGAGGGATGAGCTGTCACCTGGAGGCTTTTGCAGGGGATCTGATGAAGGGCCAGGAGAGATGGAGCAGCTGACAGTTCATCTTTCTGCACTGCATTCCAGGCACTGAGGTTTGCTCTGATTGTGGGATCTGAGAGAGAGAAATAAACAACAGGGTTTTTTTAATATATTTTTATATTATTATTTATTATTTATATATTGTTTATATATTTACTTACATTATTAATACAAAATATTAATATATTTTTCTATAAATATATTTCTATAAAATAATATTTACTTGTAAAATACATTAAAAATTTTATATATTTTATATATATTTATGTATTTTGTCTTTTATTTATTATTTATATATTATATTACTTATATATTTATACTATTAATATTAAATATATATATTTGTATATAGAATATTTATATAAAAATAATGTATATAATTTTTAAAATAGATTAAAATTTTATATATTTTTATATATTTTTATAATTATAATCCCATGTTGCCATGGGTTTTAATCCCATTCTGGCCTCACATATGAGCTTTCCATGCTTGTATGTTCAGTGATCATCACAGCAAAGGCAAATACTGGGCATGCACATGCCCCTTTTCTGCCTGACACCATCCAAGGTGAAGCCATATGTTCAAGTCCTCCTGCCTGTTGTATCCAGATCTGAGTTTTGAAGCAGGTTGTGGTGGCCTTGATAGCCTAAAAAAAATAATTAGAGCTTCTGGATCAGCCCTGATGGAGCCCTGCTGCCTCTGTCAGCTGACACCAGGAGCTGCTGGTGGCTTTCAGATCACCCTGCAGAAGAAACAATTCTGTTTTGCACATTATTATTACCTCATGTCCTTGGAGAGTTCATCCCTTTCCAGTCTGATTCTGGGGGGTTTTGTTGTCTGCGTTTCTTTCCCTGTATTTCACACCTGCTCCCAATTTGTCTCAAAGATGAGGTGTGTGTTTGTATGCTCCTTCTCTTTTTTGGGGATTCTTTGCTTTTTCCCAGGATCAGTGCAGGGTGGTACCTGGAATTTGCTCCTCTGCCTGCTGCTGACCAGGCTGGCTTTGTCTCCCCTGTGCCTCAAGAACAACCACTAATAATTGTCAATCCCAGCAGAAAGTTGGAGAAAGGAATATGTGGCCAAGTTCTGTGAAATTCTCCAGGCTAAAGTCTCCAGACATCAAAACCAATTTAATTTGTCTGTCTAAAGGTTATTGCTCAAAGTTGAATAATGATGTGTTGTAAAGATGAGCAAATTGGATAGAAAGAGACGGGACCCATCCTCTAGATCTGAGATATCTCTGTGTTGTCAGCTTTGCAACAATTCCTGTAAAGCAGTGAAAAATCTCCTCTGGCCCAGGAGAGATGAGTGTGCTGACATTGAAGTAATTGGTTGGTCCAGGTGGTTATAGTGCAGTTATCTGGGCAGGAACAACTTGTCTGGGGTTTGACCCTCATGGCCATTCCCTTGTTGGGACCAGAGTGGGGAGAAGGCAGCTCAGCCCCCCTTGTCTCATCTGACTGGGCCCTGCAGAATGGAAAAGCAAGTATTTGCACTGTCAGAATGGAAATCCAAGTATTTGCACTGTCAGAAAGTCTCTTCAATCATCTCACTAAATGTCTTCCCATCCATCTGCCCCGCTGCAATTAGAGGGGGATGTGTTTATGATTGTTGGAGAGATGTTATTGTCAGAATGCAGGCAGCACAAGAGAACAAAAGGCTTCTCTCAGATTTTTGTATCAGCTTGAAGAGAACTGAGGGGTTAGTCTCAAAACACTTTTGTCACAGACATCTTTTATGGCTAATCCTTTCCTTAGGATTTTTCCTCCTGAGAAGCTGAGAGCCCTCAAGAACAAAATGTAAACAATGGTTATCTGCTGCTGTGGAATGCAACAGGTGCAGCTGTGATTGGTCTCATGGGGTTGTTTCTAATTAATGGCCAATCACAGACAGAGAGCTGAGCCACAAACCTTTGTTATCATTCCTTCCTATTCTATCCTTAGCTAGGCTTCTGATGAAATCCTTTCTTCCTTTCTTTTAATATAGTTTTAATGTAACATATATAATAGAATAATAAATTAATCCTTCTGAAACATGGAGTCAGATCCTTGTCTCTTCTCTCACCCTCGGACTCCTGTGAACACTGTCACACACTTTAAACAGAGAGAGTAAGAAAAGCAGAAGGGAAATAAAAACGCCTAATAGAATTCTTCATAGTGTTCCTCAGTGAAGCACCATGCTGGTAGCTGTAATCCAAAAAGTTGCTGTGCTGCAACAAGGGCACCTGGAGATGCTCACATGCCAAGTTTCAGCAAAGCCTGTGCCCGTGCTCACAGGGGTCCGAGGATGAGGGAAGAGATGAGGATCTGACTCCGTGTTTCAGAAGGATTCATTTATTATTTTATTATATATATTACATTAAAACTATACTAAAAGAATGGAAGAAAGGATTTCATCAGAGGGCTGGCTAAGAATAGAAAAAGAAGGAATGATAACAAAGGTTTGTGACTGGGTCAGAGTCCGAGCCAGCTGACTGTGATTGGCCATTAATTAGAAACAACCACATGAGACCAATCACAGCTGCACCTGTTGCATTTCACAGCAGCAGATAATCATTGTTCACGTGTTCCTGAGGGCTCTCAGCTTCTCAGGAGGAAAAATACTAAGTAAAGGATTTTCCATAAAAGATGTCTGTGACAATGGTTCTTGTTTGTATAGAACAAAAAAGAGGGAATTGTGGAAAGAGATGGGATAGAGTTGAGCTGCAGGCCGTGGGACAAAACTGCAATGTTAGGACAGGTGCAATTTTACCTGAAGAGGGGGGACTTGTTCAGTGGTTGAGCTAAGCTCAGTCTGGAGTTCACTGTGGCACAAGGAAAAAATACCCTTGACTTGATTGCTTACAGGTAAATAATGGAAATCTATTTACAGCTCTAAACAGTATCCACTTATCATTTTTTCCTTAAATAGATGGGATTTTTTTCTTTAATGTCCTGTTCTACTGCAAAGTGAAAGTTCAAAGCTGTGGTTATTATGTCCCATACTGAGATTGCGCCCTGTGATTAAGGCAAATGTCCAGACAAATGAAGAAACGTGTATATGTGGGGGAATAGCTGTCAGGAGCATAAATGCCTGGCCAGTGGTGCAAAAACTCCCTCCAGATGCTTCTGCTCTCCCCCCTCATGATCCCTCTTTCTTTTAATTCTGTTATTTACAGTGGTCTCCAGAGAAGAAGTTAAACATCTCAGGGAACTGACTCCTTGTACTACAGGGTACCAGACTTGGATAATTATCTGGGAATCCAGGGCCATCCAGCAGGTTATGTGAGTTAAGGCAATTGGAAAGTGTGCAGGAGAGCTCATAAATATCGGGATGAGACTGAGGCGTTTCACAGGATGGAAATAACAGCTAATTATCACTTGAAAGATTTTTACAGTCTCTTCATTATTTGAATATAATTAACTGAGAGAAGTAAAATATTGCAGCCTGGTGAGATGAATCTTTGCCTTCAGAGAGGGGCCGTGCTCTTTGCATGGGAAAACTATTCATTGGAATTAAGGCTGCACGATTTTTTTGCATATAGGTAGAATTAAAAGGGAAATACAAGAAATTGAAGTGTCCCTTGCAAGGTCTGGCTTATTGACATCTACTTTTGCTGGTGTGTAACTCAGCTGAGTGAGTACAATATTGCTCCTGGCTTTGCATTATGGATTTCTACATCACAACGGTTTAAGACCATTTCTGGTTATGAGAAAAGGCATAACCCTTTCCCACACACATTATCTTCTCTCTGTTATTATCCAAAAGTGTAATTTCTCTGTAGGATCCCCAAGCCCTGGGTGAGGCCAGGTTTATTTTTGGTTATGAGAAAAGGCATAACCCTTTTCATGCATTATTTTCTCGCATTATTTTCTCCCTGTTGTTATCCAAAAGTGTAATTTCTCTGTGGGATCCCCAAGCCTTGGGTGAGGGCAGGTTTGTTTTTGGGTGTGAGAAAAGGCATAACCCTTTTCACACACACATCAGCTTCTCCCTGTTGTTATTCAAAACTGTAATTTCCCTGTAGGATCCCCAGTTCCTGGCTGAGGGCAGGTTTATTCACCGGGATAATGCAGCTCTAGAGAACCGATGGAAGGGGCATCATCATGTAAAAAGCACATTTTACTGCAAGCCAGATCCACCTGGTCCTGAATCGGTGATTTCACAGCTGTGGTTTATCACCTCTGCTCTAATTGCCTTCAGGCTGTCCATGGGGGTCTGAAGCGGATGTTCAGAGGCATCCCCGGGCTCCCCACACTCATCCTCACCCTCACCGTCGGATTTTCCTTTTGGGTTTAAGGGAGAGAGGAGTGTGAGCGGCCGTCCCTACGGAGAGCTTCAGCCGAAGAGTTTTCCCCTGGATTTGCCAAGATTTCCCTGCCACAGAAACAACAACAAAAGAGCCCGAGGAGAGGAGGGAAGAAGGAAACTTGCCCTCCTGTGCTGTGGGAATTGCTTCCCGGGACGGGGTGGCACTTTGGGGGGTGGCACTTTAGAGGGGTGGCACTTTAGCGGGTGGCACTTTAGAGGGTGGCACTTTGGGGGGTGGCACTTTAGAGGGGTGGCACTTTAGCGGGTGGCACTTTAGAGGGTGGCACTTTGGGGGGTGGCACTTTGGGGGGTGGCACTTTGGGGGGGGTGGCACTTTAGAGCGTGGCACTTTGGGGGATGGCACTTTGGGGGATGGCACTTTGGGGGGTGGCGCTTTAGAGGGGTGGCACTTTAGAGCGCGGCACTTTGGGGGGTGGCACTTTGGGGGATGGCACTTTGGGGGGTGGCGCTTTAGAGGGGTGGCACTTTGGGGGGGGTGGCGCTTTAGAGCGTGGCACTTTGGGGGGGTGGCACTTTGGGGGGGTGGCACTTGAGAGGGGTGGCACTTTGGGGTGTGGCATTTGCGGGGGGCGCAAAGGGGTCGTGGGAGAACCCAGCCGTGAAGAGGGTGCTGGTCCTTGCTGTGGCTCCCTCCGTCCCTTTCAGGCCAACTTTCCGGCGGCAGGGGACGAGAACGATTTCAGGTCGACGGCTGCCGTGCTCAGCTCCGTCACAGGGATGCCAGGACGGGGATTTTAGCGCAGGGATTAAACCTGCCCGGGTGCCCGTGGGCGTGCTCGGGGCGGCTGTGGAGAGGTGCCACCCCTCGCTCCTGTCGTGACTTGGCTTTTTCTGCGCCGAGGCGCGGCACGAATGCGGCACAAGGCCAGAAAGTGCCGGTGATGGGGAGGCAGCGGCGGGGCCGGGGGCCGGACACAGCCCCAGAGCCTCCCCTCGTGCCCCCGCTTGTGAGGGGCAGGGAGCAGGAGAGATGGCCAGCGAGCGGAGAGAAATCAATCAATCAATCAATCAATCAATCGCTATTTTCCATCTTTGACAAAGCGATCAAGGCTCGCTCGGCTGCTCGGAGGGGCCGCTGTGGGGCAGCCCCGTCCCGGGGGGCAGCCTTCGCGGGGGTCCCGGGGCTCCCTCGGGGGCAGCAGCGATGTCCCCCTTCCCCTTTGATGGAAACACCGCCATCCCCCCCTGGAGAAACCGCCAGGGATTCTGCTCCTGAATTCCTGCTACTCCTGAATCCCTGCTGCCCCTGATGAGGGCTGCGAGGGCCCTTCGCCTGCGGTGCAGGCAGCCACGGTGGCAAGGGGCTCAGAAAAATCATTTCAATGAACCCGACGGCGGCTAGCTGGTTAATTAAACTAGCTGGTTTAATGAACCCCCCCACGCTGGAGGGATTCGGTTGGGTTTTGGAATGAACCGTAAATCCAAGCTCGGAGTTCGGACCCACGCAGGCGTTTCCGTCCCGAATTCCCTGTGGGAAGGCAGGGGCGGCACGGGGCTGGGCTGTGCGGCCCGAGGCCGGCGGGACAAAGGAAATGTTTGCAAACCGAGCAGGGTGGCTCCAGGGTCTCCTCCTGGCCGGGAATGCATCCCTGGCTCCGGGGAGAGCCCCGGCCGTGCCCCTGCCGAGCTTTCCCGGGGTACAGGGGAAGGAGAAGCGCTCCTGACTTCCCAGAGAGCAAAGGAGATCGACTCCCTTCTGCAGGGGGTGAAACCTCGATTTCACCTTTACTGCTGATGGAGAAAACAAAAATATAACTTGGAGGAGAACGTGAAGAGTGAGTTATCCGAATTTTGGAAAAACAAAATAAGATAATCCAACGACTCTGGAAGACGTCGAGGAGCCTTCCCGACCAAAACGTCTCTTGGGCTCCTGTCCTGTGGCGTTGAATCCTGCCTTTAGAGGGGTGAATGTGCCCGGAGGTCAGCACGGCCGAGCTGAGGAGCAGCAGATCGCTCTGCGGCTGAGGGTGCCTCGTCAAGGGAACGCTGCCAAGCACCGCCAGCCTCTCCCCTCCCTAAAGCTAAAAAGCCAAAGGCAGCTCCTGCCAGCGCCCCTCGGTTCCTCACCAGCCCCGCGGGGAGCGCACGGAATCACAGAATGGTCTGGCTCGGGAGGGATGCTAAAGTTCACCCAGCTCCGTTATCTGGGGCAGGGACACTCCCCCAGCCCGGGCTGCTGCTCTGCGTGACAGAACAGAGGGAGAAAGGTGATTTACAGACAGGAACGTGCAACCATGCACGGGCAGTGCGTGTAAAATAGCTGTACGTGCACACGGTAATTATATACCCATGGTATAGATAGCCCCGTGCTCGGGGATGTGCGAGGGAAAACATCCCAGCCGAGCGAGCGAGCGCGATGTGCGGCTCTGCTGGAGCCAGAAGCGTTCCTCAGCTGGGGGCTGGCCGATCCCCTCGGCAAAAAGCGATTTGGGCCGTTCTGCTTTGCTGGCCCCGCTCTCCGTGGGGCTGGCAGTAATTGCGGCAGCGAGGTTCAGCTGCTGCCGCCGCAGTGTCGGCCTGCCAGGGGGAAGCTCAGGAACAAAGCTGCCCTGTCCGTGTCCCCGTCCCCTGTCCCCATCCCGGTCCCTGCTCCGGGTGGCACCGCGCAGCCAGCGGCTCTGCAGCACCGCCTGCGCGAATTCCTTATTGACTTTTAAATATTTTTATTTACTCCGCCGTCCGAAGCAAAGGCTGGCAAGCCGTGGAAGCCTGAAGGACGCAGGAGGAAGGCGTGTGTGCCGGCGGGTCCTGCCCCCCGCTCCGCTTACGCCAAAGTGTGAAATACTCTCCGGAGAAGCTGACACCAGCACGGGCTATGCGGATGAGCAGCGTCGCTGACGCTGAAATAACCGGGAAGATTGCGTAGGGAGCATCCCGATTCGCCAATGCGCTTTTCATTCTTTTCTTTTCTTTTCTTTTCTTTTCTTTTCTTTTCTTTTCTTTTCTTTTCTTTTCTTTTCTTTTCTTTTCTTTTCTTTTCTTTTCCTTTTTTTTTTTTTTTTTTTGTCGGAGTGAACAAAATCATCTCGTGCTCAACAAATCTTTGAGAAAGCCCCTCAAGCAGCAAATCACACGTACAAGATGTGGGCAGGTGTGAAACATTTCGTTGCAAAAACGTGATTGTCAGTCAACACCTGACTTTTAATGATGAATAATTTCTCCCCCAATAATCGAACGTAAATGCTTTGATGGTGGGGGAAGAGCACCAGCAATTTCAGGGCTGATGCCGTCATCTCTGCTCACACTGAAATGCTCTTCAGACAGTTTTGATGACAGAAAAACCTTGTTTTCTTATGTGTATCGTTTAAATTTAATTGGAGTTTCCCCCATGAGGCGCAGTAAAAATAAACGATACAATGCAATTTCGTTCAACGAGAGCGAGAAAGACACAATCTAAATGCATTTCAGTGCTTTATACATAGTGAGCTTCTCGCTCCGTGTATAGGTATGTGGTTAGACACAAAACCGATAATGTTTATGTTTTTATTTTAATATCCATATATATAAATTGTATGTATTATATACAATGTAATATATATTGATAATATGTATATTTGTACGTATATATGTATATGTATACATACATATGATATATATGATATATGTATATAATATATATTGATTATATGTATGTATATATGTATGTATATTTGTATATATATACATATATATATGATATATGTATATAATATATATTGATTATATGTATATATATATATATATAGATTATATGTATGTATATATATATAGATATATATGGTATGATATGTGTATATAATATAGATTGATAACCTGTACAAACGAGCTATTATAACACCTGCTCTGTGAACTGCGGAAATGCAGGTTTTAGAAAGGGAGCTGTGTTTCGCCGCAGTGAGAGGGAGGAGGAAGAGGAGCAGAAATGGAAGGTCTGTCCCCGTTTCTCCCTGCCCTGGGTGCAGCAGTACGTGTTTCCCACATGTTCCCAAAGTTGTGCCGTGCTGGGGCTGGCCATCAGCCCCCACATGAGTCACAGGCAGCACGCAATGCCACTGCCGCGGCAGTGACAGCCAGCCCGGCTCCCCGTGTCCCTTTAAAATCCCAAACCGAGCCTAATGATTTATCAAACTCCTATTATCAGGAAAATGTCACGCGAAGGGCACCTTGCTATGCACTGACGCAAACCCGGTCTTTCCCAAGGAAGTATAGAAAGCTTTGCTGTGAACTGGGCAAAACCCAGTCTGACAATTGCCCGTACTGCTCCTTCCACCTCTGCCGGCTCCATCTGGGGCTCTTTCAGACATGGTGAGTGCGGGGTTTTTTCTCTCGGCGCTGGGAAAGGGGAGCTGTCCGCGGTGCTGAGGATAGGGATGGATGCTGCGGGAAGGGCAGAGCGGGGGCACCCCAAAATGCCCGCATTTAGTGGCCCAGCCCCTGCATCCCCGGTGCCGGGAGAGTGGGATTACGATGGAGAAAAAACTTGTGGGGAAATGGTGATGGGGAGTTTTGTGAGACACTGAAAAAATAAAGGGTGTGTGTGAAGCTAACATTAAACTGATGGGAAAGGTGAGGCTCGCCTTCAGGTTGCTTCATGTATAAAATGAAGATAAATTTTAAATTGTGGTTTTAAACTGGAGGGAAAGGTGGAGGTGAGTGTCTGAGTGTCGTCAGTAATCTATCTAATGAAGCTTAAATAAAATCTTCGGCATTATGTGAATAGGAAAGATAAGAAAAAGAATGGGGGAAAGCTACTGTTAGTGGCGTTAATCCCACTGTGGCAGTGCGGTTATGTTTTTGGGTTTTTTAGCATTTCACTCTCTTGCTGGCGGGCTTTGAAGCGTAGCAGCCAGCTCAGAAATCTTCACCAGCACTATTTCACTTGTTTTTTAACATCCCCGGTTGCCTACAGGGCAGCTTGTCTCTTGCTCATATATATTAAAAAAAAAAAAAGGCCGATGTGCATTGTTGAATGACAGAAAGGAAATGGGGCGTAAAATTAAAGAATCTTTCTACACTGGTGATAGGGAAGGGAGCATCCTACAGTCGTGATGTGAAATCTAACGAGGTCTGGCGGCGCAGTGCTGTAGAAACACTTCTTTAAACTTGAATTACGGGTTTGCAGATGCCAGTGTTGGTTTTTGTTTGAGGTTTGTTGCTGGGGGTTTTTGGGGGGGTTTGTGGTGAGGGTTCTTTGTGTACCGCGCTCTTTTTCCCCCCAGAGTATTAACGTGGAATGGGAGGGCAAGCAGGAGGCTCCTGAAATTCTGCAACACTCCTGTATCCCGATTTTCTGGCGCATGCGTTTCCTGCACGAGGGCAAAAAATTCGTGTAATCTCCGCAGCGCCAGCACTTTCCCCCCCCCCCCCCCCCCCTTCTTCTCCTTTTGGTAAAATATGTGACGTTCTCATTTTAGGATTACGCCAGTCAAAGGGATATGAGCAAGCAGCTCGTGAATAACCCTGAAGCGGTGGCTCCCGGACCCAACGAAGGTGCGGGAGTTGCGAGAGGCGAAAATGAGCCGCCAAACGCCCCTGTGCCGGCGGCCGCCGCCGCCAGCCTTGCCCGGTCACTGTCCAACGACAGCAAAGCCTTTCTCTCCGAGGAAGCGAAACCCAGCGAGCTGGAGAGGACCAAAGTGGGGGTCTGCAAGCTGAGCAGCACCCCGGTGCAAGCCAACTCCGCCGTCCGGAGGGAATCTGCGGAGAGCCTCCCCTGCGCGCCGGGCAATCCCGGGGCAGGGACAGCCGGGCCGGCTGCGATCCCGCACTGCAAAATCCCCGCTCTGCAGAGCACGGACGGGAACGCTGCCCTGGGCCTCGGCAAGGGCTCGCTGGAGCACAGCAACGCCTGGGCGACCCTGAGCCAGAGCACCGTGGTGCTGGGCGCCGACGGCAACACCTCCGTCCTCCCCGGCACAGTGGAGGGGGTGAGTTGTCTCCTCGCAGGCTCTCGGGTGGGAGAGGCTTCGCCGCTCGGCACCGATTTGGGGTGGAAGTTCTGAATTCAGGTGGCCGTGAGCCGGGGATGGGCCCGTGGCGCAGGGAGTGGGGAGGAAGAAGCGGGGAGAGGATCTGGGATCCAGCGGTCAGCGCTGAGGATGAATTGCGGTGCTGCGGGTGCTCACGATGTACTAGAACTGCGAACGAGCATCCCGTGTCATCCCGGCCGGCTCCTGAGCCCTGCCTGCGGCTGCAGCGCGGCTCTGACCCGCACATCCTCACATGAGCGCTGCTCCTGTCCACGCCTGAAGGGCGCCTTGCCCTTCCCCTCCTCAGGCTCCTCCGCCTGCCCAAACCCCCGGGGGCTGCGTGCCTCGCACCCCGTAACCAAAACTCGGGGGAAATCAAGCGGAGCAATGCCACAAGAGGTCCCGGGAGGGAGGGGATGCTGCGGGGCCGAGCAGGTGCCGCTCTCCGCTCCCCACAGCCCCTCTCCTGCTGCCCACCCGCATTTACCCTGCAGGCCTGCGGTGAAAGCCATTCCCACTGCTCCTGGCTGGGCCGGGAGCCTTCACTGCTCCTGACCCTCCAGGGGCAGTAAAAGCCATTCCCACTGCCCCTGGCTGGGCCGGGAACGGGCGCTCCCTCCGGACCCTCCAGAGGCCACCGAGCGCTTCCAGCCCCAGGGGAGGCGATGGGGATCAGGAGCAGGGAGACCCTCCCCGAGCGCTCTGTGCAGGGCCGTGTTTAAACCCCTTTTTCGCGCATTTTTCCCTAAAGGAGAGGCCTGTGCGCGGCCGGGGCCCGGGGCTCGCAGGGGCGCCCACACACCGGGCCCGTGTGTGCTAACGGGGCTGCTCTCCCATCTCTCTCTCTGCTCTCCCCCCACCTTTTCTCCCCCATTTTTAGGAAGACGATGTGGGGGATGAAAATAAAGCCCGAGGGAACTGGTCCAGCAAGCTGGATTTCATCCTCTCCATGGTGGGTTACGCGGTGGGGCTGGGCAATGTCTGGAGGTTCCCGTACCTGGCCTTTAAGAATGGGGGAGGTATGATGGCTTTTTCCTGTCTCTCTACCTGCGCTACCGAGCGGGGCTGAGCCGGTCCCGGCCTTTTGGCGGGGAGAAACACGAGGGAAGCGGGGCCGGCGGCTTCCCATGGCCGGGCAGCCAGCCCCGGGCTGCGGGGGCACCTGGGACCGTCACACACCCTGGGGAAACATTTGTCTGGGGTGGTTTTGTTTGGTTTGTTTTGTTTTGTTTCTGTTTGGTTGGGTTTGGGTTTTTTGTTGCTTATTTTCCCCGTCTTTATTTTCTTTTTTTTTCTTTTTTCTTTTCTTTTTTTTTTTTTTTTGTGTGTGTGTGTGTGTTATTTTTGGTTTTTGTGTTCTTTGGTAGTTTTTTTTTTAATTTAATTTGGTTTGGGGTTTTTTGTTCGCGTTATTTTTGGTTTTGGTGTTTTTTGCTTTTTTAATTTTTGCTTGATTTGATTTGGTTTGGGGTTTTTTTGTTTGCGTTATTTTTGGGTTTGGTGGTTTTTTGTTTGGGTTTTTTTTTTGTTTGATTTGGGTTTTTTTGTTCCCGTTATTTTTGGTTTTGGTGGTTTTTGTTTGTTTTTTTTTTGTTCGATTTGATTTGCGGTTTTTTGTTCGCGTAATTTTTTGTTTTGGTGGGGGGTTTTTGTGGTTTTTTTTTTTGTTTGTTTTGTTTTGCTTTATTTGTTTGATTTGGTTTGGGGGTTTTTTTGTTGGCGTTATTTTTGGTGGTTTTTTGGTTGGTTTTTTTTTTTGTTTGTTTTTTTGGTGGTCACCTCTGGAAGCAGGAAAGCCCTGACAGAGGAGATTTCCTTAAAAGAGAGCGCTTTCCTTAAACAAACACCTGCAATTGGCGCTGGCCGAGAGGGAGGGGGGCGGAGGGGCGGGATGAGCGCAGGGCAGGGCTCCGGATCCCCCTGCCCTCCCTCGGTCACACACGGGCTGCGAACCCGCGACCGGGGCCGTGGGGAAACAGGAGGGACTGCAGGGTCGGGATCCCGAGTGGAGACACCCCGTTATTTCCTGAGCCTCGGGGGAATAGTTTTAAATCTCTCCACGATCCGATTGAAAAAGGATCGTTTGAAATAGAGTGAATGTCGGTGGGCTGAGCAGAGGAGAAGCTGGAAGAGGGGCTATGCCGTTTGCAGGTTACAAGGGGAAGAAGAAGAAGGAGTTGATTTGCAGGGTTCTCCCACCAGAGGCTCTTACTGAAACGGAGAGTCCGTGGATGTCACTGGGTTAAAGCCCTGCAGCTGCAAACCCCTTCCCTCTGCCAAAGGGCTCTCAGCCGAGGGGAGCGGTGCTGTGATCATGGAAAGCAGTTTTGTACAGCCCGTGACAGCCCTTTCCTGCGAGGGGAGAGGCAATTTTAAAGAACTATTTTAACATTGTGAGCTTTTTTTTTCTTTTCATTTTATACGCAGACACTTCCAAGTGGGAGGTGTTAAAGACTCATTTAGCAATAATGAGGATTTCCTGTCTGTAGAAAACGCTGGAAATGTAGAAAGCTGACGCCCTTCTTCCCCCCTCCGCCCCTTCCGAGGCTGTCGGCACCGGGAATCGATAACAAACCGAAACATTTTAATAGAAACATTTTTTAAAAAGTTAGAAAAATGTCTTGACTAAGTTGTCCCCATATCACGGGGTGATTCAGGTTGCTCTCTCTTCTCTCCCCCCGCCCTCACAAGGTGCGTTTCTCATCCCCTATTTGATGATGTTGGCTCTAGCTGGGATCCCCATTTTCTTCCTGGAAGTGTCCCTGGGGCAGTTTGCTAGTCAGGGCCCCGTGTCGGTGTGGAAAGCCATCCCCGCGCTGCAAGGTGAGCGGGGCAGCGCCGGGGCGGGAGCATGGCCCGTGCTGGGGCTCCCGCATGGCTGCAGCCGCCCGGGCCCGCCCCGCCGCATGCCGGGGTCACCCTCCGTCCCTGCATCCGTCCCTGCCTCCCTCCACCCCTCTCTCCATCCCTTCATCCCTCCCTCCATCCGTCCGTCCGTCCTTCCATCCTCCATCCCTCCCTGCATCCATCCCTGCCTCCCTGCATCCGTCCCTGCACCCATCCCTGCCTCCATCCATCCATCCTTCCATCCCTCCCTCCATCCCTTCCTGCCTCCATCCCTCCATCCATCCATCATCCATCATCCATCCCTTCCTCCATCCATCCATCCATCCATCCATCCATCCATCCATCCATCCATCCATCCATCCATCCATCCATCCCTCCATCCCTCCATCCCTCCATCCCTCCATCCATCCCTCCCTCCATCCCTCCATCCATCCATCCCTCCCTCCATCCACCCCTCCCGCAGCGGGCTGTCCCCGTCGCTGTCCCCGTCGCTGTCCCCGTGTCTGTCCCGCACCAGAGGAGCCTCGCTGCTCGGCAGCCGCCCGCGTTGATGGCTTTCCGTGCTGTCGCCCCGTGTGTCCGCAGGCTGCGGCATCGCCATGCTGATCATCTCGGTGCTGATAGCCATTTACTACAACATCATCCTCTGCTACACCCTCTTCTACCTGTTCGCCTCCTTCGTGCCCGTGCTGCCCTGGGCCTCCTGCAGCAACCCCTGGAACACGCCCGACTGCAAGGACAAAAACAAACTTCTGCTGGGTAAGGCGGGACGCGCTTGTACTCTCCTTTTGGTGGTGGGTTGGGTTTGGTTTGGAAATTCGTGGCCGTGGTGTTTTCCAGAGGCTTCTGCAGCTCAGCTGCGCCCCTGGGAGATGCCAGGGATGGCCCTGGGGAACAACAGTCCGTGTGATCTGTGTCCCATGGGCATTTCCCTCTGCTTTTATTTAAAATTCTCCTTACTGAGCATAGATTAGATTTGTTAATTTAAATGCTTTTAAAATGCCGATTTTTTTCCCCCCGGAGGAAAACTCATTGTAGGCAACAAAATGCCATAGCTGGCAGCCTGGAGTGCCTGCTAAAGACGAATTATTTGTCTTTAGAGAAGCTTCTCTTAAACGAAAAAACAAAACCCGTTTCTGCAAACGGTCCCAAACACACGATGGCATGAAAACGAAAGGAAGTTAATCTAGTCAACGACCTTTTGGAAAAGGTGTCACAACTGAACAAAAGCTCAAGTAATTAGGTGCGATCTAATGCATTCTTGTCGTTTTACAACAACAACAACTAATCTGTGCGCTTTATTTTTTTGTTCCCTCACCTCATTTCTTCCTAGATTCCTGCATCATTGGCGACCACCCAAAAATACAAATCAAGAACTCTACTTTCTGTATGAGTGCCTATCCAAATCTAACCATGGTTAACTTCACCAGGGAAGGAAACAAAACATTTGTCAGTGGGAGTGAAGAATACTTCAAGTAAGATCTTTCTTTGTTCAGAAAAATTATGTTGCTCTTTCTGTAAAATCCACTGGAACATGGCTTGGAAAACCAGAAATGCAGTAGTGAAGGGCAGCAAATGATGTTCTTTTCTTTTTGTGCTTCGGAATGATGAGAGCTGAACGGAAATGCTGGATTACTTGTTTTCAGTTCCTGTGGTGTTTAGCACAGCTGGGGTGTTGGCCCATGCCCGGCAGTTTTATCTACTACTGCAATGCAGATAAATAAAATAATACATGGTGAGAATCACTGGAACCATCTAGAGAAACTGCTGGGGACACTGAGGCAGAACAAAAAAGGAATTTGCACTGAGTTGCTGCCTGTGGTTTCTTCCATTATTTTTTTTCCGAAATTTTTTAATTTCTTTTTTTTTCCTTCTTATTCTTAGGTACTTTGTATTGAAGATTTCAGCAG
Organism: Ammospiza caudacuta; assembly: GCF_027887145.1. Classification (NCBI taxonomy): domain Eukaryota; kingdom Metazoa; phylum Chordata; class Aves; order Passeriformes; family Passerellidae; genus Ammospiza; species Ammospiza caudacuta. Next base: position 9,866,043 of record NC_080598.1, on the reverse strand, counting down.
GGATTGAATATCCTGGCGAGATTAGATGGCCCTTGGCATTATCTCTTTTCCTAGCCTGGGTGATTGTTTATGCCTCCCTTGCTAAAGGAATCAAATCATCAGGAAAAGTAAGAACAATGTTTGTGACTGTACACTCACAGGAAAGCAGGGTGCTGGGTTTTAGGGACTCACACTCTCATTTAAGGGATGAATCACTGAAAATATTTTCAGTAAATGACTAAGTATTAATTGAAATGCCTTTTTCCTCTCTGTCTTTTCCTTTACAGTCAAAACAGAAACTATTTTTGTTTGATATTTTTTCTCCAACCTTCAATAAATTTAAAATGAACTCTTCAGCTGCACTAAGCAGTGGGATGACACAAATGGTACTTTGCAGCCTTCCCTAGTCTGCATGGGAAGGATTTATTAATTTCTTCATAAAAATTCTGCAGTCATCTCTCATTTCACTGGAATCCAGGAAATTGGGATGTAAATTAGGATGCTGAGCAACATATTTGAAAACCACAGCTGAATTTTTAAAAAAAGCTCAGTGTGGGTGTGTGTGTGTGTGTGATCAACACAAGTGGGTATTTCCTGGGATAAAGACAGTGGAAATGGAGATGGGAATAATTTTCTGGAGCTGGTCCCAGAGTTTGAAGAGATTGGGAAGAAAATCTCCTCTGTAAAGGTGGTGAGGTCGTGCAGGGCTGCCCAGAGAAGCTGTGGCTGCCCCATCCCTGGAGATGTCCAAGGCCAGGCTGGGCTGGGTTTGGCTCATCCTGGCCTAGGGGAAGGTGTTCCTGCCCATGGCAGGGGCTGGAATGAGATGATCTTTCAGGTCCCAAATCATTCTGTGATACAATTCCATCATGTGTTGGTATGATTCTGTTTTGTTTAGGACCAGACGTTGATGTGAAAACAAAAACTAATTTCAAATATTTAAGTGTAAGGCTTACCTGGCCATAATCTGAACATTTTATCTGGGCTGTGTTCCAGATAATTATTAAAACATTAAACACAAAATAATTTCAAATATCTAAGTGTAAAGCTTACCTGTCTATAATCCAACCATTTTATCTGAGCTGTGTTCCAGATAATTATTAGAACATTAAACACACAGCCACTGTTGTGTATTTAGACTCCATGATGATCAGGTCTGTCTAGCTAACTGCAGACTTTCCTTTTTTTTTGAATTTGGACCACAGCTATCATCATGGTGATATGTAATTATTAAGAGGTACAAACAGTAATAAAAATCCTTCAGGCTTTTTTTTTTTTTTTTTTTTTTTTTTTTTTTTTTTTTAGTTAAATACAGAAAAATATAGAAGAAAACTACAGAAATGTGTTACTAAATGGCATTTCACATTTAATTTCCGCTGAACTGGGATAGTTCCCTCTGGGAAATGATCAAAAGTGGGATTTTCCCTTTAGCTTTAAATCCCTACTGTTCCTCTCCAGATGGAGAGAGGAATCTTCTTCCCTTCTCCATCTGGAATTCCAACTCTTACCACTGTTATTGATGTTATTCCTACTCCCAGCAGCAAGAAGAGCTGTAAAATTTCAGATTTCCAGGGAAATTTTCCCCGCTGTTTTCTTAGTTTATCCCCTGAGTGCTGTCTCTGAGATTGAGTAATTGCCTTCTTTCGGCAACAGTGGCATTTCCATTTCCCCTCCTCACTTTTTACTCTCTCAGTAACCTCTTCTCTGCCCTGTGCAGGTTGTGTACTTCACAGCCACGTTCCCCTACGTGGTTCTCATCATCCTGCTCATAAGGGGAGTGACTCTGCCTGGAGCTGGGGATGGCATCTGGTACTTCATCACACCCAAGTGGGAGAAGCTCATTGATGCTATGGTGGGTTTGCTGTTGCACTCACAGCTGCTGGGGGATAAATAATATATTCTATATCAAGATATATATTTCATATATATGCTATATATTGTTATATAATATAATACTACAATATACTACAATATACTACAATATACTACAATATACTACAATATACTACAATATACTACAATATACTACAATATACTACAATATATAATATAATATAATATAATATAATATAATATACAACAATATAATATACAATAATCTATAATACATAGGCATGATGATAATGATAATAATAATAATAATAATAATAATAATAGTAATAATAAATCCCAGATCTCTTGGGGTCTGCTGCAAGCATTTTCCATGTGCAGAAGTGGCGTTGTCATCTGTGGAAACTTGTTCTTCATCTTACATGGGTAAAGTGTTATTTAGGGTCACTGTTAGGAAAACATCAGTATCTGATGCAGGTTTTCCCTCTTGACTTGTATTTTTTGTTTCTGAATGTATTTGAACGGATAAGTATCAAACAATATGGGTTTTATATTTGTGCCTCCCATGTACAGCAAGGTTTATAGTGTCCTTTCAGATGGACTCAACAAGAACAGTGCTCCTTATCAAATGAGCCTGATGTATTTAGTGGCAGGATTTTGCTTTTAAATATTCTGTTGACATCCATTGGTTTAACACTCTTTCATTTTCTTTCCTTTCAGGTTTGGAAGGATGCTGCCACTCAGATTTTCTTCTCCTTATCTGCAGCATGGGGAGGTCTAATTACCCTCTCTTCATACAACAAATTCCACAATAACTGCTACAGGTGTGTAAGAGTGAAATACATCTGTGTTATTGAACAGGTTTGTCCAAAACCAGTTATCCTTCATCTTCCAGAAATATGGTTTGCAAGACCCCTATCTCTTGTCTTTTTCTCCCTTGTCTTTTTTATTCTCTGCTGCCCTTTTGTCCTTTTTTCCTCTCTTGTATTTTTCTCTTTTCCTCTCTTCTGTTTCCTTTCCTATTTTGTGTGTGTGTGTGTGTGCATTTCGTTTACATTTAACCATTTTTGTGTATTTTTAACTCTCCCCAGATCCTAATCTACTATTCTCAAGGTGATCATTTAGGTTTATTAGAGTTCCTGCTGGCTCAGGAACTTCAGAGGATTATTTTGTTAATAATAAATCTTTCAGAATCAGGGGGCTGAGGCTGAAGGGCAGCCTGGGATGTGTCAGGAAAATGAGACAGAATCACTTGGCAGCTCTGCTGGAGGACTGCTCATCAGCAGAGTGAAACATGCAGGACTTCAATTTGCAACTTCCATTGATGGGATTCCTACGTCTCCTAAATGTTCTTTCTTTTCCCAGTTTTTCCCATTACATGCAAAAAGTTATTTCATGCTATGAAATCTAAAATCACTTCTTTGAGAGCTATTTTTTCATGGGAAAAAGTCATAGTGTATAATTTTTCATGCAAAAGCCCGCTGGCTCAAATGTCTGCAGCTGGAAAACACAACAGCAAGTGGCACTAGTGGAGTGCTTCCCTGCTGTTTTACAGTTTTTAAAGTCAGTCTGGAGCCAAGTTTGCCAATCCTTGTGGTGCCAGAGGTGCAGATTCAGGACAGCAGCAGCGTGCACAGGGACTCCCCCAAGAGATGCCCAAAAACTCTCTCCAGTCAGGGCTTCAAAGCAAACTCTCCTTGGGATTTCCACTGCCACCTCCTATGGCTTCTCAGTACAGAATACTTAACTTAAAAAAGAAATGTGGACGAGGATATTGAAAAGAAATTTTAAAAAATATTTTACTAGTGCTCAAAAGTAATTGAATGAAATTATCCCAAAATATGGATGAAAGCTAACAGTGTTGCATACACAGTAACTCCCACCCAGCAATCCTTTGGGTTCTGTTTTTGAAAATGCTATTGCTGAGCCTTCTTTTTTTATTTTTTATTTTTTTTATGAATAATTGCAATCAGAATATCAGGGAAGAAAATGGAGGAAGCATCATGCTACCTTTCCACACTAACTTAACAATCTTTTGTGGAGTTTGGAAGATCTTAATGAAAATACTGAAGGGAATACATGGTAATGAAGTATAAAAATATCACAGTTCTAATACCATATAGATGCTTTACCTGTTAGGGAGGGATATGAGAGACCAAAGTAGAAATAATTAGAAAAGCTTAGTTACTCCCAATATTTTAAATTTTACAACAAAACCTTGAATATTGAAATGCAGTATGACTATTTTCTCTTTCAATTTCTATATTAATTACATTTTAATACATCAATTGTAATTTTCAGTTACACATTGATTTTAAACATAGTCCAAAATCCATAATTGCCGTACATTTACATAAATTGACTTCATAATGAATACCTGAAATATTTCAAACCTATCTAGGTTTTGGAAGAAGGTTAACACGTGATGGTTCCAAACAGCACACTATCATTTTTGTTTTCTGTAGACCCAAAGAATAAACAAAATAATTCCCGTTTAAACATGCTCTGTTGGATGTCCTAGGAGTTTGCCAGCTCAGTGAGATTCTTTGACAGCTTCTCAAGTTCTGTTTCATTCTCTTCCTGACAAAACAATAGCAGTAGGAATAAACAATTCTAGCCAACATAAACCCCCTAAACATTTAAAGTGAGGGATTTGTTTTTCTGAAGACGTAGGAGTTTATGGGGAAGTTCTCTGGACATGCATATTGTTTAAAGAAAAATCCTATTGAAAAAAAATCCCATAGAAATCCTACGGAAAGATCCCATTACATCCCTAAGGATGCAATAACTATGGATGGGGCTCACGAGGGCTGGTTTGCTGTCAAGCCTTGACATACCCAGCATAGTGAGATGTTCAGCTGTAGATTTCTTGAGGTTCCTTTGATAATAACCACCATGGAAAAAGGTACCAAGGAATCCTCCCTGTGCAGACAGGAAGGTCATTGAGCAAGCTCTGCAATGTACAGAAAGCTAACCCTGGAATTTTGTGTATAAGCACAAGAAGGACAAGACAAAAATCCTCTCACCTGGTCAGCAGTGGTTAGTCCGTACCCACTGTGGAGAGCAGATGTCCTGTGAGGGAAAAGAGTTAAAAAATGTGTTAGAAATCAAGACACCATGTCTGTCTGTTCTTCAGAGAGGCCAAGGGCAGATGTGCTGGGCCTGTGGCTCCTGCACAGCACGTGGGTGATGGAAGCTTGCAGACCTGATTCCTGAGGAGTGTAAAATGTGCCTTCACCAGCACCCCCACAAGCTGTGTGTGCTGATGAGAAACCCCTGAAATACAAATACATACACAAAACCTTCCCTGTGTGTATCCCAACAGGCTTCTTGTGCTTTTTTGCAGGGACACTCTGATAGTGACGTGTACCAACAGTGCCACAAGCATATTTGCAGGCTTTGTCATCTTCTCAGTCATTGGCTTCATGGCAAACGAGCTCAAAGTGAATATTGAAGCTGTGGCAGACCAAGGTAGGGCTCACTGGCATTTCATTACTCAGACAGGCACCCGAGGCACTTCCAGCTCTGTTGTTGATGATCACAGATATCTGATATATGATCACTCCAGTATCATTGGTATTGGAGGTGGGAATGATGGCTTCAAACTGTTGTGGATTGCTAAACCATGTGTAGACATTTCTGCACAGGAGAAGGCAGTCTGGAAGTCAAGATTTTAATTAAAGCCTCTTAATGACTTGTTTGGTAAGAGAAGGAAGGAAACTGAGACTCATTTTAAACCTTTGTGTAAATGACTGATGGAGGGTAGGCTGCGATGGTTATTGGCCTTCTCATTGTTCTCTGCTGCTGTTTGCCAAATCCTCTCCAAGGGAAAAGTTACCTCTGGTGGTTGGAATTTTGGGTGACAGAAATCTGGCACGAGGGGTGGATTGTGCTCCTGAACTGCGGGGAGCAAGGAGATGCCTCCACAGAGAAGTCAAACATTTCTGAAGGGCTGATTGGAACACCTTGGTTAGCGAAGAGAGATGGTCACTAGTGGGGATCTGAGAGACTGAACTGGTAGAGCTGAGCACCACCACACCAACTAAACCATGGCTCTGAGTGCCAGTCATTGCTAGAGCAGCTCCAGGGATGAAGCGTAATCTCCCTTCAAGTTTTCAAAACCTTGAAGGAAAATGTTAACGGAAATACAAAGGGTTTTAAATTTTTTTCCTTTTTTTTCCTCTCCTAAATTATTAATCTGAAAAACATAGTACTTTTTTTTTTTTTTTTTTTTTTCATTTAGAGTTTTCTTTTTAGGAAAAACTAGTTTATCTGGTGAACAAATGAAACTTGGAGGGAAAGACAGCACAACTTCTTTTTGTTCTAGTCTCTGATTAAGAACAGAGCTACAGCTGAAAAATATTATTCCTTATATATAGTGTAGTTGAAAGATGTTATACTTTAAAATGAAACTTCAAGGTAATTTTACTTTTTAAGACATATAAAGCACTTGGAGTTTTCCTGGCTTTAATGCACTTTTATAAAGAGTTCATACCCACCAAATCTTGGAAGATGGAAGGAATGGGAGGTTGCCTCCCTGTGATTATTTCCTGTGGTTGGATGCTACCAGGTGTGAGGGGCTGACCTGGAGACATGCTTATATTCTATAATTTAACTTTTCCTAGAGGAGTGATTAATGGGAACTCGTTATTCTGAGACTTAATTAAACTTCTAGATGCAGGCAGCGAGTTTAAACGGAGCCCTTACCTCCAACAGCCGAGAAGAAATCTTTAATTGAGAGATGAAGAGGGGAGCCCGTTCTCTCGGCATGAGGCATTTGGCTCGTGGCATTCGTATCTCACAGGAAACATCCCAGAGAGCTTGGAGGGGCATCCCTGAGCTGGGATCAACGGGCAGGAGCTGCCACCTGCTGTAAGGCTGCCACCACAGCCCTGCAGCCCCTGCTCCCAGGCACAGCTGAGCACTTACAAAAACAGTTTTACTTCATGATCAATAGAAATTAAACCCTATATATATATATATATATATATATATATATATATATATATATATATATAAAATCTAAGCACTTACAAAAATAGTTTTTCTTTATGATCAATAGAAATATAGAAATTAAAGCCATATATATACACATACATATATACATATATATACACATATATATACATATATACACACACATATACATATATATACACACATATATACATATATATAAATATATATGTATATATATGTATACACATATACATATATACATATATATATAAAGATCTAAGCACTTACAAAAATAGTTTTTCTTCATGATCAATAGAAATATAGAAATTAAAACCCTATATATACATACATATATACTTATATATATACACATATATACATACATATATACATATATATATACACATATATATACACATATATATACATATATACATATATATAAAAATATATATGTATACACATATACATATATATATAAAGATCTAAGCACTTACAAATTACTTTTTATTTATGGACAATAGAAATGAAACCCCAATATATATACATATATAAAGATCTAAGCACTTACAAAAATACTTTTTCTTTATGAAAAATAGAAATTAAACCACAACATATATACATATACAAAGATCTAAGCACTTACAAAAATACTTTTTCTTTATGAAAAATAGAAATTAAAGGCCAATATATGTATTTTAAAAAAAGATCTAAGCACTTAGAAAAATACTTTTTCTTTATGATCAATAGAAATTAAAGACCAATATATATATATATAAAATCCAAGCACTTACAAAAATAGTTTTTCTTTATGATCAATAGAAATTAAAGCCCAATATATACACACACACACACACATATATATATATATATATAAAAGATCTAAGCACTTACAAAAATAGTTTTTCTTTATGATCAATAGAAATTAAAGACCAATATATATATTAAAAAAAATACCAAAAGAAAAGCCCAGACAAACAACCAAAAGGATGGAAAATTCCTGATTTAAGTTTAAAAGAATCCATCTCCTTATTTCTTGCGCTCTGCATTATTTTGGGTTTTCTTGTGGATTTTTTTAGAATCACAGTAGTTGTTGCCTTCTGTCTGCTGTCAGATCTCTGGGCATATATTTTATATTCTCTCCTCATTTAAGAGCGTGGCAACGAGTTGAAGAAGAGTATTTGCATTTCCATTCATGTTGCAGCACTGAGGTGTGGATGTTTGCCATGGGTTGCTAATTGGCAGGGAGGTGGCAGGAATTTGATCACAGAAACATTGCTGCAGTGTGCAATTTTTGCTATTTTTAAAAACTTTTGGATCAGTTTGTTTGTATACTGGTTGAATATGCATTCTGCTTGGAAAGTTGGACTAAGTGATTTGAAATTTACAGTGTAAATAGAAATCAATCAGGTAATGCTAAACTCTGCAATGTTTAAACTTTTTTGTAAATAGGAAAGACTGAATCTGATAATCTTTATTTGTCTTATTTCTAGGTCCTGGGATTGCTTTTGTGGTTTACCCAGAAGCCTTAACAAGGCTCCCCCTCTCTCCCTTCTGGGCTATAATATTCTTTTTGATGCTCCTAACTCTTGGATTAGATACCATGGTAAACTGCTTTTGTGTCCCATTCTTTTCCTTTTGATTTTCCTATTTATTTGTTTGGAGGACTGTGCAGTTGATTGCTATTTCCCATGTGTGTGGTGGTGTTCACAGGGGTCTGAGGATGAGGGAAGAGATGAGGATCTGACCCCATGTTTCAGAAGGTTGATTTATTATTTTATGATATATATTACATTAAAACTATACTAAAAGAATAGAAGAAAGGATTTCATCAGAGGGCTAGCTAAGAATAGGAAGGAATGATAACAAAGGCTCTGTCCCAGACTCTCTGTCCAAGCCAGCTGACTGTGATTGGCCATTAATTACAAACAACCACATGAGAGCAATCACAGATGCACCTGTTGCATTCCACAGCAGCAGATAATCATTGTTTGCATTTTGTTCCTGAGGCCTCCCAGCTTCTCAGGAGGAAAAATCCTAAGGAAAGGATTTTCCTTAAAAGATGTCTGTGACACATGTGAGCAGTGACTCATGAAAAAGGAGGAATGCAGTAAGGTCATCAAGGCTGAAATCATTTTGGCAGAGCTTTGGTGCTGCCATCTGAGCATTTACCACCTAGGACTCAAAATAATGTTCAAATTCTGATGTTTTCTCTGCTGTGTGTGCATTGGAATGAACCCTTTGGTTTGTGTTTCAGTTTGCCACCATCGAAACCATCGTGACCTCGGTGTCAGACGAGTTCCCCAAGTACCTGCGGACACACAAGGCTCTGTTCACCCTGGGCTGCTGCGTGTCCTTCTTCATCATGGGCTTTCCTATGATCACTCAGGTAACCACACTGCCTTTGAGCACCGCTGCCTGGCCCCAGTCCCCCTCTGCTGGCTGCTTTTCTCCTGCACAGGCTGCAAAATGTTCGGCTGAGTTCTGAATTCTGCCACAAGTGATACATTCTGTGTCTGAAAACGTTATTAAAAACAAACAAACAAACAAACAAAAAGGATGCTCTGGCTGAGATATTCTTAAAAGACATTGCTGTTCAAGCCTTTCTGAGAATCAGGTCTTTAAAATTTTCTCTAGCCAAACATCTCCAAAAAATAAATATTTTGTAATAGTCATAAATATATAAATTAGTAATAGTAATAATAGTAATAGTAATAATAGCAATAAATAAATAAATAGTAACAGTAATAAATAAACAGTAATAGTAATAAATAAACAATAATAGTAATAAATAAATACTATTACTATTACTATACTTTTTATATATATAAAGTATGTATATATAAAGTATATGTATACGTAGTGTACATATAGTGTGTATATATATATAGTACTGTATATATATAGTGTGTATATATATATTACTGTACTATATATATATATATATATATATATATATATATAGTACAGTAATAGTAATAAATAAAGTATTCAACCCACACTGACAGAGGGCAGGTTTAGATCAGACATTAGGAAGAAATCCTTCCCTGTGAGGGTGTGAGGCCCTGGCACAGGGTGCCCAGAGCAGCTGGGGCTGCCCCTGGATCCCTGGCAGTGCCCAAGGCCCCAAGGCCAGGCTGGACAGGGCTGGGAGCCACCTGGGATAGTGGGGGGTTGGAATGAAATAATCTCTAATGTTTCTCCCAACCCATTCTATGAATAAAGAAAAAAAAACCCCAATTTTGAATGTGATATGAATATGCACGCCTGTTTTGAGTGCCTTTCCTCTGAGACTAGACACATACTGATGGTCTCTGCAAACTGTGGAGTTAATACTGGAATTCCCATCTACTACTGATAAACTTCAGTGTCTTCTTCACTAATACCTTCAGCATGATATATAATTTCAAGATGAGATGGACAAAATCTTAAGATTTTATCCATCCTTCCACCCCTTTTTCTTTCTTTTCTTCCCCCTTACCTCACCACCTACCAGCCCAGCTTTTTTAGGCTGTCCTAAAGCCTGGGAAGGATTCAGTCCTTTATTCACTTGAATTGTGCTGCTTAACTCCATCATGTAGACAGGATATTAAATCCTTTCCAAACAGATGAACTGGACTCATTATTATGGCAGTTGTGCTTCCAATGAAGATTTTGATTTTGTTGTGGTATTATGTGGTTTGAGACACCGCAGGTGGGAGTTCTGATCACAGTTCAGTCCTGCATCTCGAAGGACTGAATTCAAAGTCCTCCCAAGCTGTGCTAGGTAGCAGAATCAGGTGTGCCCTCTGCTTTTTTCCTGTTGGGTTTGCTATTCATTGAGCCAGAAGGAGGAGCCTGGCTCCAGCTGAGGTGTGGGTGCTGCCCTGGCTCCTGCTCCTGTCCTGCCTCAGTGCCACGGGTAATCCTCTCTCTTTCTCTCCCCAGGGTGGAATGTACATGCTGCAGCTTGTGGACACTTACGCAGCCTCCTACTCTCTTGTCATCATTGCCATCTTTGAGCTTGTTGGAGTTTCCTACATCTACGGTAAGAACAAACGTTATTGGACAGCCTCTGTCAAAGCAACATGTTAGAGAATTATAAGGGAAATTCTTGAGGAAAGGAGTGATTTTTCTCTGTAATAAAAGCCCCAAAACACTCTTAGTTTGGACAGAAGCATGGCAGGACTTCAGGATCCCTTTAAATGCATGTATTCAAAAGACTTTCATGCAGTCTCGAGTCATTTTCCACCAACAGCTCAAAGATATGAGTATGAGAATAGAGCTAATATTTAGTGACATTTTTCCAGGGGTGCTTTTGTGCTTCAACAGTTTTAGGGACAGAGACCTCCTGAGCCAATAGAGATTTATATGTACGATATCTATATCTATCTATCTATCTATCTATCTATCTATCTATCTATCTATCTATCTATCTTAAAAATAGATATGTATACTTTATTTATTTATTTATTTATTTATTTATTTATTATTACTATTTTAGGGTGGCCCTAGCTGGATGCCAGGCACCCACCAGAGCTGCTCTCTTCACTGCCTTCTGCATCTGGGCATGGGAGAGAAAATATAACAAATGGTCATGGTTTGAGATAAGGACTGGGGCAGGTTGTTCAACCAATACTGTCATGGGCAAAACACACTCAATTCGGGGATATTAATTGCATTTATTGCTAAGAAAAACAGAGCAGGATAATGAGATGAAAATAAAACCTAAGAACACTTTGCCCCCATCCCTCCCTCCTTCCCAGCTCTATCTCATGCCCACAGGAGCACAGGGAGATGGGGAATGGGAGTTATGGTGAGTTCATCACAGTTGTTCATGCTGCTGCTGCTCAGGAGAGGAGTCCTTCCCCTGCCCCAGGATGGGGTGATTCCCACAGGGCAGCTCTCCATGAACCTCTCCAATACGAGTCCATTTCATGAGCAACAGTTGTCCATGAATGTCTGTGATGTGGGCCACTCTTCCATGGGGTGCAGTGCTATGGGCTGCAGGTGGGTCTGTGCCTCCCTGTGCCCTCCCTGCATGGCTGCAGGTGGGTCTGTGCCTCCCTGTGCCCTCCCTGGGCTGCAGGTGGGTCTGTGCATCCCTGTGCCCTCCCTGGGCTGCAGGTGGGTCTGTGCATCCCTGTGCCCTCCCTGGGCTGCAGGTGGCTCTGTGCATCCCTGTGCCCTCCCTGGGCTGCAGGTGGGTCTGTGCCTCCCTGTGCCCTCCCTGGGCTGCAGGTGGGTCTGTGCATCCCTGTGCCCTCCCTCCATGGGCTGCAGGTGGGTCTGTGCATCCCTGTGCCCTCCCTGGCTGCAGGTGGGTCTGTGCATCCCTGTGCCCTCCCTGGGCTGCAGGTGGGTCTGTGCATCCCTGTGCCCTCCCTGGCTGCAGGTGGGTCTGTGCATCCCTGTGCCCTCCCTGGGCTGCAGGTGGGTCTGTGCATCCCTGTGCCCTGCATGGGCTGCAGGTGGCTCTGTGCATCCCTGTGCCCTCCCTGGCTGCAGGTGGGTCTGTGCATCCCTGTGCCCTCCCTGGGCTGCAGGGTCACAGCTGCCTCGCCAGGGGCTGCAGGGGAATCTCATTTCCAGCACCTGCAGCAGCTCCTGCCCCTCCTTCACCCTGCCCTGGGTGTCTGCAGGGCTGTTCCTCTCATGTTCTCAGCCTGCTCTTCTCTGTTGAGAATAATAACTTTTGTGCAATAACTTTTTTTTGTCCTTTTAAAATCCGTTATCAGAGATGTTGCTCCCCTTCCTGACTGGCTCTGATTTAGCAGTGGTGGGTCTGCCCTGGAGCCTCCAGGGATTGCCTCTGCCAGACACAGGGGAAGCCTTTACAGCTTTTCACAGAAGCCAAAACCTGTCCCTGCAAACCCAACACAGTGTTTAACAATTTCTGAAGGCTTTTTCCCCATGTGCACACCCAACTTTCCTCCTTCCTATTTGTCCATAACGTAGCCTCAAGATTGTGCAGCTACTCAGGGTGATTAATTATCCACAGTGGTCACACCAGTGATGCTGATCCCTGTTGATGCACATTAAATTGTGAGGAAGATCCTCAGTGTGAAACAGTGCAATCATCACAAAGCTGCTGTAGTTACCACAATTGATACCAGCTGCTGATGTGCTCCTAGACTTGCCCAGTGTTTTCAGGAGACTGATTCTTGGAAATGTGAAGATCTTCCCACAAACCATAAAGAATTAATTTATGCCTGGAATGGAAGGCTGTTTCTGCTGTTGCTGTGGACAGGAATAATTACATAGTTTAATCAGCTAGGCATAAAAATCCAAGATGTTCTGCTGAAGCTGCTTGTGTAGCCACTGACTCTGGGTTCTGGCCCTTTTCACTGAATACTTGTACCTGCCTGTGTTGTGGAGTCCACTCTGTAATATAAGTGCTTTTAAATATAGTACAGGTTTCAAATCATGGGGAATTTAAACTATAGTACAGGTTTCAAATCATGCAGAATTTAAACTATAGTATGGGCTTCAAATCATGGGGAATTTAAACTATAGTACAGGTTTCAAATCATGCAGAATTTAAACTATAGTATGGGCTTCAAATCATGGGGAATTTAAACTATAGTACAGGTTCCAAATCATGCAGAATTTGGTGCTCTTGCTGGAGAAATCAATGCTATAGACAGGACAGGGAATCAGCCCTTCCTTGTTTTCTCTGGTTTCATGGAAATTCAGCAGTGTATTTTAACCTCCACTGACATCCAATTCAGTGAGTATGTCTGAGAGATTGGCTGCTAAGCCAGACGTGACCTAGTGAGGAAATGCTACAGAATATTATGGAAATACTCAAAACACAGAAAGAAAAGTTGATTTAGGCCAGTCATGTTTTGATTGAACAAAATTCTTTGCTTTTTTATGTCCCTGGAATGTAAACAGTTCAAGTAGAGCTGGTTTAGAGGTGAAATGAAAGCCAGCTTCTCTAAAATCAATGCAATTTCATAGGCAGTGACAAGTGGGGAGACTTGCAAAGATTTTAAGGGTTTGCTGGGGATTTTTTGCCTTCCTTCTCCTCCTCACTTTGCTGACAGCAGGCCTGAGCCATGCTGTGCTAGATGTTTTCACTCCTCATGGCCACCAGCACCAACAGCATCACCTGCTCTGTGCCAAATATTGCCCCCTTTAAAGCCATTGCTATTAGTGTGAAAGAGAAAAAATACGTGCTTAAAATATTTTTAATATTTTAAAAGCTACTTAAATCTGTGAAATTTATTTGCTCTGCATGATTTCAAATAAGGATGAAGGCAAACAGGGAGCAAGAAGCGGCTCTGTTCCTCCTGTGAACACTGTGTGGCAGAAGCACTGCAAACAGCATTTGTGGAATGACATCTCAGTGGGTTTGGAGGAAAAAACTGCTCTGGCCAGTGTTTGCCTTGCCCAGCAATTCCAGCATCCCTTAAAGCATTAACACTGATCAACAACATAAAATAATGCAGAAATAATAATAGCTCTGCAAAGGAAGGGCCTGAATAGAGGAGAAGGTTTTTTTAGTGAGTTATTACTTCAGTGTAATCGGATGTGGAAAAGGTTTGACAAATTACCAATTATTCTTTTTATGCTTTCTGTACAACTGATTGTTCATCAACAGATGTTGGTAAAACCTTGGCTGCAATCTGTTTCAAAGGAATTAACCCTTTGCTTGACTAAGGAGCTTCCTTTTGTTTAAATAAAAAGGAAAGACATTAAAATCATTACCTGTTTGACAGAGCTGCTTTTACTGTGCTAAAGCTGCTTTAGCAAGGACTGGGCACAGGAATACATCTGTGCATTTGTGATTTGTGTGTTGTAAATACAAGCAAAGCTGCTGCTTGTGCTGTATCCCTTCAAGCAGTGCTTAGAATTGGCATAATACATTTTCAAGGTCTGAGAACTGCTGTTTTACACTCCACTGCCACCTTTCTCTGTGCACTTGTACTCTTCATGGCAAGCAGCTTGGCACAAGCAGTGGCAGGTGCTGTTGTGATGAAATAAATTTGTCTTTAGTGCTTGTTACATGTTCTGCTTGCTGAGCTTGCTGAGATTTTTAAATTAAAAAGAGACACATGGTTATTTCCTTGTGATCACTTATTTTTCAGTAGAGTCAGTGCTTCATGATGCAATCAAATGCACCTTTTTACTGTTTTAGATGTTTATTCTCCAGTTGTTTAGATTATGAGGAATGATTAGTAAAGAACAGCTTAGAGGTGAGGTATTAATTTAATCACCAGCATAATTCCCACTGTTGCATTTTGTAGCATTAAGCTAAAGACAAAAATCCCTGTGTGTGAGCGAAGCACTGCTGGAAACTGAAAATACATGATGGAAACTTTGTTTATGCTCCATGCAGAACTGGTTTTTGTCAGTTTGTTTTTGGGAAGGTTTGTTAGAGTGAGTGGAAGCTGCTGCTGTGTATTTGTAGGAAGCTTTAGTAATTTTGAACATTTTACCTGTAGCAGAATAGTGAAGTAGTTGTCTGGCTAGGTTTGCAGTCTCCTTTTAAATGGATTTGATATGTCAGTACATATGAATACATCATTCTACTTTAGAGAGGGAAAAATCAGATATGGAATATCGTGTGTTGTTTATTGCCCAGATTTATTCAGCAGGCCTGGCTGATCTGAGAGGGAGATCAGATTTACTGAGATCTGGGAAAAAAAGTTGGTGTTCTGTAAACTAAAATATCCTGTGCATTTCTTCTGTGGAACTTCCACTGGAAAGAGATAAGTAATATGTAATCCCTCAATCTGTTATATACATTTGACTCCTGAATTGCTAATATTTTAGAGTGCTTTACACTGTGAATATCTACTGACCATTCCTAAAAGGAATTCCTTATTTGATTTTTTAAATTGGAGTTTCAAACAAATCTGTGCAGGTTTTCACGAAACCAGCATGAATTTTGGAGGCAGAAACCCTTGGTAATAATCCAGTTAGGTATCCCTTCTTTGCAGCAGCAAGTGTGGCTGAAGTGGACACTTTAAATGAGATTTAAACTTTGTGGAAATGCCCATCAGCCTGTACCTTGTGCTGCTGCAATTAAAGCCCAACTTTGCTCCCAGCAGAGCACAGGGATGGCTGCTGTGTGAGCAGCTCCCTCACACTCACTGCAGATAAACAAAAGACAGGGACAAATCTTTCAACTGCAGCAAAAACCTCCTTCCAGCTCCACCACACGATGACCTTGGAGGGCACACTTTGTCCAGACAAACTTCTATTCCATTCCATTCCATTCCATTCCATTCCATTCCATTCCATTCCATTCCATTCCATTCCATTCCATTCCATTCCATTCCATACAAACTTCTATTATAAAACAGAGAAGGACTCAATCAGTCAGCCTGGTGCTGAAGTACAGTGATTCCATGGGTCATAAAAATTACATGTGTTTTACACATGTAAGAGGCTTTCTGAAGAAGAAAACTTGTGGCAGTCAGTAAAAGGGAAAAAGAAGGAAAGAAATTACAGAAGGAAAAAAGTGACCCCTGAGTTACCTTGGCTCAGTGTTCTGAGCTTACATCCAATGCAGGTTTTAAATACAGTCCTTGCAGTGCCACTTTCCTGTTTGATTTCTGTATTTTCCTTCTGTGTTCCCTGTCATTGCAGGGTTCTTTAGCCCTTCTCTCCCATGCTGGGTGCCTGAGCTGGCCCTGAGGGGCTGCCAAGCTTCCCCCAGCCCTGCTGCCTTCTCCTGCACCACAGGGCACAGATGATGGAGCAGTGCTAGGGTTTCACTTCCTTAATTCTCAGAACAATCAGGTGCATAGATTTATTTCTCCTTGACATCAACAGCAAGGCTTCCCAACTGGGAGGATCAAGGCTGGGATTATCCCTTCTTACAGTCAGCAGCTGCAGCAGCTGACTCCATACAATAAGGAATAAAGAAGTTTATTACTTTGGTTACAAGTATTTCTTCCCTTACTCAAAGCCTTTTCTCCAGTATTTAAGCTTTCCCCACATCATGCAAGTTAGACAAAATGCTGCAGAATAATGCTTTGCAAAATTTAGATTAAATTGGCCCAAATTTTTAACTTTTATGTGAACAGATGAGCTCTGACCTCTCCCTTCTTATTACAATGAGGAAAGCTGTAATCAGTTTTAGGGTTTCTTTAAGCTTTTGGATAAATCACTGATAATGAAATTGCTAATGACTAAGTTAGTAATAACCAGCAGGAATAGCAGCTGCTGACCAGCACACCTTTCCTGGCACATGGCACGGCCAGGGAGGAGCTGCACAATGGCTGAAATACCATTTCCCAATCTTGCATCTTTTGTTAACTCAAGTGACCTTATATGAAGGTTAATGTATCAGCTGAGCTTTTTGTTCAGACAACATTGAATATAATTCAAAATATTTACAGGTGCTCTTTAGGAATTTTAAATATCAATTATGCATCAGGTGAAAAAGAGCAGGACATCACCAGTTTCAGTGCTGAGGGGTACAGCTGTGATCCAGTCATGTAGCAGGTAAAGAGAAGCTGAAATATTGCCTGAATATTAATAAGGCTGATCTTCACAGGGGAATAAAACAAACAGAAAAACAATTGCAGCTACCCAGTACATATCAGCAATGCTTTAACACAAAACATATTAAACACCTCATCTCAATGTAAAAGCTCAATTGCTTTAATCCCTAAGGAAATACTTTATTGGAATGGTTCCCACTCTATTAGTCCCATTTTTACTGTGTACTTAGATCGTCCAAGGAAGCTTTCAAACAAAAATTTGGAGTTAGTTTTCATAGTTGGACACAAGGGAGGGCACCAGAGCTCTGCTGCAGACTGCAGCTGCTTTCCTTCACACCTAACTGCTCCTTCTTTTGCTGTTCACAGGACTGCAAAGATTTTGTGAAGATATAGAAATGATGATTGGATTCCAGCCAAGTAAATTCTGGAGAGTCTGTTGGGCATTTGTGACCCCAACTATTTTAACAGTAAGGGAAAAAAAAAATTAACATCTTCTCCAAAGAGTTTTGCTGGTTTTTGTTCATTATGCATGATGTTTCTGGGTGTTAGCAGCTAGAACTTGGATGACAGCACATGTGCTCTTGCCATGGGCATGTAGAAGAAACAGCGTAAGGAATGGTGGTTTTGGTGGGGAGGGATGGTGAGTCCTCCAGGAAAACGGTGGCCTTTTCCTGGCCATGCAAAATGCTGCTGTGGCACACCACTGCACTGCAGCATTAGAGATTATTGTATATAAATATGTAAATATATATATAAAAATATATACAAAAATATAAAAAGTTAAAAATATTTAAAATATATGTTTAAAAATTAAAAATATTTAAAATATAGAATGAATATACACTATTTATGAATATAAATATAAATATATTTATAAATATAATACTTATAAATATATAATGTAAATACAATATGTTTTATACATATCTATATAGATATGTATATCTATCTATATCTATAGATCTAGATTATATTTAATACTTATCTATATATCCATAACTATATATCTATATATCTATATATCTATATGATATTTAATACATATCTATATATATATAAATCTACGTATCTATATATCTATATATCTATATATCTATATATCTATATATCTATATCTATGTATCTATATCTATATCTAATCTCTGTGTGTGTGTGTGATATTTATGTATGCACAGGGAAAACCAAGATCTTCCTGTGCGCTGTCAGACGGAGCTAGGGACAAAAGCCATTTTATTGCCACAGAAGCTGGTGTAAGAGGGATGCTTTGGGAAGGCTGAGGTGGAGCAGAGTGGCAGAGGGAGAGGAGGAGGAGGAGGAGGAAGAGCGGGACTGTCCCGTCCCCAGTGCCCGGGCCCGGGAGGTGGCGCTGCGGGACAGCGCCCGGAAAGGAGCCCTGAAATCTAAAACCAGAGCGACTTTGGTCTATGTTTATTATTCTTCCTATTTTCCTTTCATTTTTATTTCCTCCCCAACACCTTCCTTCAAATTCAGTTAGCATTTGCTTCACGTTTAGGTCTCCATTTAATAAAAAAATATGTCGTTTAGGTCTCCATTTAATAAAAAAATATGTCACGTTCTCAATTTCTCCATTGCTATGAAAGTTTTTCAAGTCCAGGGGACCGAATCCAATATCTGTATCTACATTTGCCATCTAGGTTTCTAACACAGTGCTTCCTTTACGTTTTAACCTCTGTGCAGATACAATCTGCAATCATATATATATATATTTATTTTTTTTGGCACAAGAATGAAATAATTATTTTAGCCATTTCAAAAGCTTCCAGCTTGACAAATCAGCACAAAACAACAGAGCCTTCTTTACCAGTATCTTCTGTTTGAGTGCCTGTACCTCCCCTTGGAAGCTCTCAAGCCTGAACCCCAGGTGCAGCAAGATTCTGTCCTTTAGTGCAGGGTAAGTGTTGGCAAATCTTCCTCTGGAGGGGGAAGAAAAAGGCACTGGCTGAAGTTAACAACTTATTTTCAGTATTGTTCATTCACAAATGAGGACATGTTTTTTCTGAAAACTGGAAAAGGTTTAGTTTTCACAGACAGGAATGCCTGTGTGAAGGCACCAGTGAGTTTTGGTGAGCTCACAGAATCCTGAGTTGTGAAGAAATGACATTTTCTACAGTGAGAACGATTTCTCCAATGGGTAAAATGAATTTTCTTGCATAGATTTTCTTTACCTGCTGTCTGCACTGCACTACAGCATTGATCTGTGTGAAAACCAGAGCAATCTATCTTATCCACCTGTAGTTTGATTGTGACAATGTATGCTTGAAGTTTGCAGATCACTTTGAAAAAGTTTGAAGACATAGTCCAGTTTATAGTGTTGGGATGACATCAATGGTATTTATCTCCTCTTGGGGATCTTTTTAAAGATGAAGGCGTGTGCACATGGGATTGTTTTAGCTCTTTGTGTTTTTTCCAGTGGTTGTTTTCAAGATGCTGCCTTAGACCCTATTTCACACTTCTGAAGGGAATTGTAAGGCTTTTCTGCAAATTGCTCAGATCTTTTACTAGTCAGACTTGTGCTGGTAGCTCCTGTCAGTAATCACAACCAGGAAATAGGAAATTATGTTGTTTGTTAAGGAAAACAAATTGGAACTGACCGTGTTTACTCTCTAAACTTGCATGTTCTGTTGCTGTTCCCTGCAAATGCAATATTTAGTGAACTTACAGTGAGAAATAAACTGACACTGATCAGTCATCATTCAATTTTTAAGCAACGGAAACAGACAAAGCAAAACCAAGCAATGAATTCTTTTCTATTATTGCCTCTGTAAAGCTAATATTTGATACATTTGGATAGCCTAATATTAGACTTTCATTAGACTCCACATCTCTGGAACTAAAGCTGATCATTTTTATATGTGCCTTCACCTCGTTATACTTCTATAAATCTTCTGTGTGCAATTACTGCAAGCACAGGCATTTTCCAAAAGTTACTGAATTATGCACAAATGTAAGCAGATGTATTGCTGTTCACACAGTAAGTGAAATGGGGAACTTACCATAATCACATTAGGTAAAACTGCCAATAGACCATGTAATAAGGCATGTTACTCTAGGGACAAGATTCTATTTCAATTATTCTGGCACAAATACAGTGATTTTTGTGGGATTTTGCAAGATTTCCTAGAAACTCATTAGATTCAGGCTCTGACCCATTGATTAGAGCTTGTGGCAGCACCCTGCCTTAGGTGGATGTGGCTTTATGTGTATTCCATAGACACCAACTCTGTGAGTGTGGATACCCACAATTTGTGGCACAGCTTGTTTTGCTTACTCAAACATATTTGCTTTCCTTTCTTGTTCCCAGTTTATTCTGTGCTTCAGCTTTTACCAGTGGGAACCCATGACTTATGGAGCCTACCACTACCCAGGCTGGTCCATGGTGCTCGGCTGGCTGATGCTGGCCTGCTCAGTCATCTGGATCCCAGTGATGTTTGTGATAAAAATGCATCTAGCCCCAGGAAAATTTATTGAGGTAATCCTTCTGTCTTTTTGCTGTTTAAAAATATGGCCACAGGAGACAGTATCTTTCATTTCCCATCGATTTTTGTGATATTGAATGTCCAATACTGCTCAGATTACTTTCTGGTAAACCACTTATTGTGTTGCAAAGAGATGCTCAGTTGATTTAAATTGTGGACCTTCTATTCCTAATTTTTTCAAAAAACACAGTCCTGAATTGAGGAGTGTTTTGTTTTATGAGCTCTAGATAAATTTTACCAGGTTTTGTATGGCTTTATTGGGAGAAAGTTGTTCTAGATTCGTTGGCCTTTTTGCAAAAGCAGCACACAGCCACAGGAAGCCTCAGCTGCAGGTGTGTGCTGTGCCCAGGGAGCGTGGTCTCAAAACTAGGGGAGGGGAATTCAGCACCAGGAGAGGGAAATCAGCACCAGGAGAGGTCAGTCAGCATCAGGAGAGGGGAATCAGCACCAGGAGAGGGCACTCAGCACCAGGAGAGTTTAATCAGCACCAGGAGAGTTTAATCAGCACCAGGAGAGGTCAGTGAGCACCAGGAGAGGGCACTCAGCACCAGGAGAGGTCAGTGAGCACCAGGAGAGTTTAATCAGTACCTGGAGAGGGCAGTGAGCACCAGGAGAGGGGAATTCAGCACCAGGAGAGGTCAGTGAGCACCAGGAGAGTTTAATCAGTACCAGGAGAGGGAAATCAGCACCAGGAGAGGGGAATTCAGCACCAGGAGAGGTCAGTGAGCACCAGGAGAGTTTAATCAGTACCAGGAGAGGGAAATCAGCACCAGGAGATTCAGTCAGGACCAGGAGAGGGCACTCAGCACCAGGAGAGGTCAGTGAGCATCCGGAGAGGTGAATCAGCACCAGGAGGGTTTAATCAGCACGAGGAGAGTTTAATCAGCACCAGGAGAGTTTAATCAGCACCAGAAGAGGGCAGTGAGCACCAGGAGAGGGGAATCAGCACCAGGAGAGCGGAATCAGCACCAGGAGAGAGGGCACTCAGCACCAGGAGATTCAGTCAGGACCAGGAGAGGGCACTCAGTACTAGGAGAGGTCAGTGAGCACCAGGAGAGGTCAATCAGCACCAGGAGAGGGGAATCATCACGAGCAGATGTCAATCAGGGGTTGCCTTTGTGCAAAGCTGGGTCCTGGAGTCCCCCAGCAAGGCTTTTCATGCATCTCAATCTACTCATTACAAAACCCGGCTGGCAATCTTTGCTTTCACCTCTCTGCTCTTTATTCTTCCTGAATTGGCTGATCCTTTCTGGCACCTGGGCTTAAAATAATTCCAGGTGGCAATTTATTTTTAATTTAAGGTCCTTTTGTTTATTTTGCTAATTGGATTCCTGACACTTTCCCCCACTGCTTCAGAAATGTGGTGGCCACCTCCTTCTCTGCATCCCTGAGTCCTGTCCCTGCCTGTCACCCCCTCTCCCTGGTTGTTCCCATCCCTCAGTCCCTGGCAGGATGAGCAGTGTCAGCATTTCATCCCTTCCTTGCCTTGCCCCTGCTTTCTGGAGAAGCTCAGTGCTCTTATTTTAAGTCTTTGAGGCTTTCTCAGTTCTGCCTTCTCATCAGTGCCTGCTGCTTGTGCTGCTGCCACCTTGGGAGAAGGAACAGACACTCTCTCCCCTTTCTGTAGCTGCTTTTACAGTTCAGCTTCCCTGCAAATCCCACCGGGGCCGTTTCTTGCTTCAAAAAATGAAAAGGAGAGAAAATGTACTAAAATAGCATAATCTCTTTGGTCTCTCAATATGTCACACTACACATGCCTAAGGGAAAAGACCACGCTTCTCTGCTACCCATGGAGCAAAGGAATGTTGTAGGAGAGGAATTTTCACAGTGGTGGGACAGCCTAGGGAGAGCATCCAAGCAGCAATGAGGCCACTTGTCTAAAGGGTCATCCAGCTCTTGGGTAGAGCAGCATTAGGAAATGACCTAATGTGGATTAGATTTGCTTCTTCTTTGGCTCATCAGCTTCTCCCACTGACACAAATGCTTCAAAACTTCTCATGTCTAAAACTGGCACACAAATTGCCCCAAAACCAGGGTGCTTCCCTTACTGGGTTTCCAGGTGTGCACCCAAAGAAACACCCAAGAGTTGGATCTGGTTTTGCTCAAGATCTTTCAGCTGTAGTCTGGTGTTTCCTCAATATTGAGTCTGCTGTATAAAATTATTATGGTTGATTTGGGAGGTAAAAGTTGCAAACTGGTAATTAAGCAGAGATTAAAATAACTGATAGAGAAGTCTGATCCACTTTATTAGGTAATAAACATATAATTGTTCCCTCTTAAGTCATCAAAAATACGTTTTCTTTCCTTTTTATCTGTGAATGCACCAATCAAATTATATATTCAATAAAGAACTCAGTGGAAAGATCAGAAAATTTTTGTTGTTTGCCAGGTTGACATTCTCCTCTTTCTTTTTTCCCGCAGATAGAAACAAAACATTTTGTCATCTCAAAATTAAAATCTTTCCTAGTGATATACTACTTTTTGGTAATTTGTTTACTTTGGGGAAATATGCTAACTATAAATCCAATTATTTTAATGCACTTACCCACTGCTTAGACCATTGGGCTGAGTAATTGTGCACATGTCCTTCAGTGAGAGAGCCTCACAGTCTGTGGCAGTGGTTCCGAGCCCCCCTCACATGCTGTGGGGTAGAATGTACCATTAAAACCTGGCCACTTGATCCCCTATTAGTCTTGGAAACCTTGTGCCACACAGATGCTGAGCAGTGTGTCAGAACCCAGGAAATTCCTCTGGCTGCCCTGGATGGCTCAAGACCCTGCCTGGGGGGCTCAGAGACCTTCCTACAGAGCCCAGGACCCCTGAGCCTTTGTTCTTGACCCATGGAGCAAATTGCCACCTTTATATGAAGAATTACAAGTCAAGAGAGTTTAGGCAGAATAATAGTTAGTTTGTCATGGGGTGAAAAAATAGATTTTTCAGGTTTTAGAATGGGGGCTTGGGGTCCCAAGATGGAGGAATTTGGATGTGCCCTGTCCTTCTTCTTTCTTCTTCTTGGCCTCCATCTTCTGGGTGACTTTTGGATTGGTTTAGGGTAGGAGCTCACTGTTTAACACAGGTGATGGGTATTGGGAAGTTATGGTAAATAGTGTGCATGCAGTTTTTAGTATAAAAGATAACACCACCCTGGGGGCAGGCAGAGTGCCACTGTCTGTCCTGCTGAACAGACTTCGGCAGGACAGGAGAAAGAATGTTATAGATAAGGAACAATAAACAACCTTGAGAATGAGAGTGGAAAAATCCTGACTCCTTCTTCGACTGCTGGGCTGGGAAAAGAGGCTTGTACGTATCTGAGTCACTGAGCAGCAGAGATCCTGAGAGCAGCAGAGCATTGCCAGGCTGCCATCACTAACCTTGAGTGAGCCCATGCTCCCTTGCTGTGCTCTGATCCTGCCCCTGGCACCCAGTGAGACTCTCTTTTCTCTCCCTGGCAGAGGCTCAAGCTGGTGTGCTCCCCACAGCCCGACTGGGGCCCCTTCCTGGCCAAGCACCGCGGCGAACGGTACAGGAACATGATTGATCCGCTGGGAACCTCCTCCCTGGGGCTCAAACTGCCAGCCAAGGACATGGAACTGGGGACACAGTGCTAATGATTATTACTAAAGGGTGGCAATCACACTGTCAGCCTTCTCTGATTTTATTTTCCCATTTTTGTTTTCACCCACCGCTTCTTCTTTCCCACAGTGCCTGAAAGTGGTTGCTTAGGAAAGCAGAACTTTGTTGTTGCATGCCATAGGGGAGGCCTAACCAGACCACTTCCAGGGGTGGGTGATGCCTGTGACACGTTCTGTACCTGGGGACGCAGCAAAAGTCCTGTGTGTGACAGGTGGCACAGCCAGGTGTTGTCAGGTGATGCAGGAACAAACAAAACCAAACCAAAAAGTCTTTAGAGGAAATGAGGTGTGCAGTCTGACCCCCTTCCCACAAGCACCCTTTGTAGCAGGTGGCTGGGGTGGGACTAGGATTTTGCTACCAGTGCATTCCAAGGAGGGTTCATCCCTCAAATAGGATGGAAGTGAGCAAAGAATGGGATCTCCTGTAGTCCTGATGTAAATCCAGCACAAGGCTCCTGTAGCAAGGGGGCTGCTTCCCTACACTGACAGCCAACCTTGACCCATCGTGTCTGCACACCTCCTTTATGATTTGTACTAACTTGGAGGGGTTGTTATGCTATTTAAACAAGTGGAGGACCTTGAAACAGCTTACCAGGAAGCAATGCATGGGGTGAGAACAAAACATGA
Source organism: Ammospiza caudacuta (assembly GCF_027887145.1). NCBI lineage: Eukaryota > Metazoa > Chordata > Aves > Passeriformes > Passerellidae > Ammospiza > Ammospiza caudacuta. Next base: position 9,841,080 of record NC_080598.1, on the reverse strand, counting down.
TAATCCATTTGTAGAAAAATAAGAACAAAGTGTTTAAAAATGATCAGTTGAGAGACTAAACTGCATTTGAGTTTAGAAGTGGTTTGGAAATGGTGTCAGAATGAGCTGTATGGGCATCACTGTTTGAAGTCCTCTCATATGTTTCTTTTGATAATTTGACATCTGTCATTTCAACTAGGAATGCCTCAGTTACACAAAGTATCTGACAACTTGCTCCTCGCCAAGTGAACTGTGATTTTACTCATCTCGCTCCAATACTCCGAATATATTTTTCTTTTTCTCTGCTTTTGTTTACAGTATCTCCTCAAAAAGCCATCATATAATTTGTGCCTAACTTTGTATCCTTACAAAATGGTAAGTGTAGTCTAGTTACCACCTGAAAACAGTTATTGGATGTGCTGTTCAACTTCGTGACTCCCCGTTCATTTGCCTCTAAGCACCTTTATATAACCTGTAACCCTTAGATGGTGTATTCTTCTCTTTCAGCCAATAGGGAAATAGCAGGACCCCACTTGTCTACATATTATATATATAGCACGTCAATTCTTCAAAGCAGTACTCTCTCTGAAACATGCATAGAGTATTTTTTTCATTAAAACATTTTCATTAAATAAAACCGCTCAAATCCTCAGTAATTAACCACTGCAGTTATCCACACAGGTGCAACATTAGGTGTAGAAAATGCAAGAGTTGAGGGGGAAAGGGCAATTTAGTAGAGGGCCATCATAGCATTGCATAGCATCCTAAATCACTACATTTTACAAATCAGATATATGCAATCATATGAATATTAGACTTAAATAGTTTTGTTACCTATTGGACAGAGTAAAAAATAGAGCTTTTAAAGAGTACATTTATTTACCTAAATAGAAAATTAGCCCAACTTATTGTAAATGCACTAGAATGAGGGAGAAAAATATATCTTCAATAATTGGCAAAAATTAACCTTTATTATCTTGTTATATCCTATACATACATATATGATATTTTTTAACGGTGATCTGTGTTCATGTATTGTGTGCTAGTGATGTTTTATGTCCCTATTAATATCTTACCAATCAGTGTAGAAATAATGAGCTTAGTAGTTTAGCCAGTTTTTTCCTCCCCACAGACACTGCTGTAGTAGCCTGTAAATGTTCTTTCCTTTCAGGGGACTGTTTCTATCCCGTTTTTCTCTCTGTCTGTCTGTCTTCATACTACAGGGTCTCAGGTAAATCCTCAGTTCATGTGTGTCCGTAGATCAGTAGGTGTGCTGTTTTCATCCTGTTGAAGAAAACAAAAAGCTAAACCTTAAAGTAACACTTCCACAAATTGTAACTCCTTTCCTCTGTGTGTGTGTATATATATATGTATATGAAATATATTAATAATCATTTTGCTGAACTTCCTCTTTCACGGGGCAATTAGTGTTGCCAGTCCTAGGCACTGCTGGGAATCTTTAATCCTCACTCAGAACAATGAAGCACTATCAGGGCTTGTCAAGCAGGGCAGGGAGGGCAGGTTCCACAATATCTTACACTGACCCCTGAATCTCTGCTCCATGGGCTCTTGTTGGTCCCTGTCCCACACAGCAGCAGGACAGGACCCTCCTGTGGCCTTCTCTGCCTTAAAGCTGCTCCCCTTGCTTCAGCTTTGCCTGCTATTTTAATACAAGACTTGCTATTCTTACCTCCAGCTTTTATTTTCCTGGCAGAGGCAGGTTTGAGAAGCTGTGCTCTGTTTGAAGGTCCATAAGGATGAGCTGGAAATTTGGTTCCCACGTCTGGGTGGGGCTGAGGGACCTTCCCTGGATGCAAAAGGAAAACCCAAGTCAGCATCTCTCTTGGGAATTGTGTTTCTGTCGGGATAAATCACTCTGGGTCTCCCTTAACCAATATTTCCGGCCATCATGGTTTGATTTTTGGAGTCTGAGCCAATTTATCCTCGCTAATACTGTAATTTAAAAACAACAACAACATATATCTGCAGGTTTGGTCCTCTGAAAAGAGACAACACAGTCCAATGGTTTGGGAGCACTGACTCCTTTCCCTTAGTCTCAAGGCATGCCTTGGAACTGGGATTGCACATTGCCATGGAGCTCCCTCAGGGTGAGGATGTCAGCCACTGCCCACCTGAACTGTGACAGAGATATCATTTGAAGGAATACTGCTGGGATATGAGATCTTTTGGCTTGGATTGCCAAACCAGACTGCATATGAAATTGCTACTGAATTGCTTTCCATGATTTATGTAATTAATCTGCTTGCTTTTAATTTAGATGTTGTTCCTGTGCCTGCTAAGTCATTAGCACAGGATTAGGCTTGAATTTGAAACTCTGTAAACAGATGATTGGGACTTTTTGCTAGCTGATCTTTGTCTTCAGCTTTGACCCCATTGCTAGGCTTGCAAAAACCTTTGGAAAAGGGGAGAAATGCATACAAAAATCACAGAAAATGTAAAATTTTCACTAAATGTGAAAGGCAGGGTTTTATTTTGGTCACATGAAACTTTTTCTGAAGTATTTTACTGTCCAAATCTGAAAGCTGAGATTAAATTAACCAGCAGTGTCTTCTTTAAATGAGAAATAACCTTAAAGTTTGGGAATGCACTTCATTTACCATGTTCTAAGGAAAGTTTGCATGCACTTTGATAATTTTCTAAAAATAAATTTAGTAACTAATAGCATAACAGTAAAGATCTTTAAAAGAAAAAACAAGGAGGGGAAAAAGCCATATTAGTAAAAATGTGATGTATGTACTTTCAGATCTATCTATCTTGTGAGTAAAAAATGTTTAAATTTGGTGAAACTATGATGCATATTTTTTCTTTGAAATTAAATTGAATTTCTGGATGAGCTGAGATGCATTATTGTATGCATTAAAGATTATACCTAATGCAAATGCTTGCCATCTTCAGATTTTTTGGGGTCTTCCTGGTGTTTTTAATATGCAACGTTCAAAACCTGTGTTTCAGCTAGACAAGGCAGCACTTTGTTTCCAAAAGAAGGGTTTAACAAAATGACCTTTAATTGAGAAAGACTTGGATTGTCTTTATATGATGTTTCAATTGAGTCCAAGTAGTCTTTTGATTCATTTCTGCTCCAATGACCACATTAGACGTGCCTGCACACTGAAGATCATTGCTTCTGATACACTGTGTGACTGTCTCTCACCATCAGATCCCAACACCTGATTGATTTGAAATACCTTTGGTCTTTTTATTGTGTACAGTTGTTTGGATAATATGATTTCCTTTTGCCTGTGTTAAAACAATGTTTACGTATGGCAGTCATTGGTCTCCTGTTGGTTTCTTTTTCTGCAGCTCCACTTCTCCTTGCAACGAAGGACAGACTTGTAGGGACTGTGGGCTGCAGGCAGCAGAGCTTTTTGACCAGAGGCATGCCAGAAAGCTCCTCTGTTCTGCTGTTGTGAGAGACACTCGTTCCTTGGTTTGCAGTTGGGTGGTGTGCACATAAGGTACCTGGGAAATGGTGAGAGCTCGGTGTTCCTGAGGAGCTCAGGTGGGTGACCTGGGGCAGGAGGGGAGAGGCGTGGGGATTCCTGCCTTTGGCACCCTCAGGCAGCCTATCACCAAAGAGAGAAGGTTTTCCTGAGGGGTGTATCATAATGTGAGAGCTAGGTTGAATCTTAATGCTTGCAATATTTTATTTGCCCATAACATTTAAATACATCTTCAGGTAACCATTTGCCTTATAGCTACCTTCCATTGTTAGGAAAATTGACTAAAACATGGTGTTATCTGTCCTTTATATTATGTAGTATTACCTTCTAAGGTAGATGCTTGGCTGGTATAAATTGTCACAGCTTTGTCTGGAGCTGTGACAATTTACACCAGCTGAGAATTTGCTCCCTGTGTCCTATGGCACTTTATTACAGACCCATCACTGATGGGTTAAATCTTAATTACTTGCGTAATGTCATATATAAATATATATATATATATATATATTTACAGGCATTCTATGGGGTACTGCTGCCTATGGATAAAGATTTGTACCCTAACCAGATCATGACGATTTTTCATTAGCTGTATGTGCAAAAGATATATTGTTACAAAGAATGCATCATATGTACCTCATGTAGTACATATTATGTTGCTGTATGTTGTTAATTTCAGAAATCATTATTCTTGAGGCCCTACCTCAGATTTTGTATTTATGTGTAAAAATGCAATTTATTGTATTATATATTTGCCTAATATATTTGAATGTGATAAATTAAAACTATTCAATAATGTATGGGCTCTAAAGACTCTAAATAAATGTCCAGTGTTTAAAACAGAAATGACATCAGCTTCCCTGGTGAATGAAATGTCTCTTTTTCCACCACCTCCTTCCCCACCCAGCACACACCACGAACATCATTCTTACTTAACACACAGACTTAAGGTGTCTTCAGAATTGATCCATTTGATTGTTAGAAACATTGAGCAGCAACTGGAAACAGCCCTCCTGGGAAAGGGGGCTGTTGCACAGCTGCAGAAACAAGCACCATTTAAATGGCTGGTTCCTTAACTATTGAGTGCTCTGTACCCTGTGGAACTATTGATTGCTTAACACAGGACCAACTGGATTTGTTTAAATCCTTCTTATCCTATCAATTCAATTATCCCAAGGGTTGTTAGACTGTTAAAAACAAGAGAGGTACATATCTGCTGGAGATGCAAATGGGAGGCTGAAAGCAGGAGCAAGTGAGGAAGGAAAGTGTGAGGAACAGTTTCTGGTGTTATTGTACCTTGCGTTTGAATTCCTGCCATGTGGTGAGGCCGTGTGCCACAACACTGGTTTGCAGAGCAGCTTCTCCCCTTCCCAGCCCGCCACGGAAATGGTTCTGGTCCAAGCTGTTCCACTGCTGGCAGCCACGAGCTGTGGAGAAACTTTCCCCAAATACAGCAGCTGAAGCACGATGTCCCGACGTGTCACCGAAAGTGGTGTCACAGGAGATACTCGTGCCAAGAACAGGATTCCTTCCAGAAGAGGTCTGAGCCTGAACACTGCTCTGTAGCTGAGGGGCAGGATGTTCCACTCTGCTCTGTTTCTCTGAAATGTGCATGCATGGGTGAAGGAAGTGCTAGGACCTGGTGATGGAAGGCTACAATCATTCTCTGCACATTGCCTGTGCAGGTGGATTTCATTTTGGGGAAGTCTGAAGTTACCAGAGGGCATTGTGAGAGTCCTGAGAGAAAGCTGAGTGCCATGAATGCCCTTCCAGGAGGAGAAACTGAGGCAGATGGAATGTGTCAGACTCCCAGAGTCACCCAGTGTAAGTTAATGATACAACACATTGATTCTGGGAATAAGGGACAATCATTTGCTGTCACCATTAGGCATCTACTGCACCAAATCGTTAAACTCATGGAAACAGATACAAATCCATGTCCTTTTAACTGGATTAAAGTTAAAAGGACCATTTTAACTTTGGTTAAAGTTAAAATGGACTGACCATGGCCAGAATTTAAACCAATGCATGTTCCTTAATAGCTGGAAGAGAGGCACATGTTCTACTACACTGCTTACAGATGGGTTTAGTCTGAAATAATTTTACTCTTTTGGTGCTGAAATTCCTACAGTCAGCATGGAGGTTGAAGGGTACATCTTATATCAAATTGATTAACCAGTTGTAAAGTTTAGTTTAGATTCTCAGTCTTCGAACATTAGCTAACTGTGCATTTGGGAATTAAAAATAATAATTAAAAATAGAGCAGTAAATATTGCTCCATGAAGTAGACAAATGACTTTTCTTCTTAAGGTTTCACTCTGACGGGTTTGTTAGTTAGTTATGTAGCTGTAAACCCTAAATGGGTACTTTTAGCCTGCTGAACTGATTGTATAGTCCTTTCCAAGTACTTGTCAGTGGTTAAGGCAAGCACGGCATACAGTAATCCCCCCTTCCTTTTCACCTATTCCTCTTCCCAGCGCTCAGGTGTGAGTGCTGCTGCTGATTCTTGCCCTCTACTGGCAGCAAAGCAAACTTTGCTACGATGGACGGCGAGTGTCCCCGTGGAGCCAAGCTTTGCGGGGACGCGAGCCTCATTAGGGAATCCAGGAGCTACAAGTGATGGATCTTTTTCTTTTCTTTTCTTTTCTTTTCTTTTCTTTTCTTTTCTTTTCTTTTCTTTTCTTTTCTTTTCTTTTCTTTTCTTTTCTTTTCTTTTCTTTTCTTTTCTTTTCTTTTCTTTCTTTCCTTTCCTTTCCTTTCCTTTCCTTTCCTTTCCTTTCCTTTCCTTTCCTTTCCTTTCCTTTCCTTTCCTTTCCTTTCCTTTCCTTTCCTTTCCTTTCCTTTCCTTTCCTTTCCTTTCCTTTCCTTTCCTTTCCTTTCCTTTCCTTTCCTTTCCTTTCCTTTCCTTTCCTTTCCTTTCCTTTCCTTTCCTTTCTTTCCTCCTCTCTCTCTCTCTCTCTCTCCTTTTCTCTTTTCTCTTTTTTCTCTTTCTCCCAGGTGGAAGCCCTGCTGTTTCCCAGCATTTGCAGTGTAGCTGGCAAGTGAGTGCACACGCACTCAGACACCCTTGCAGCAGCAACGCCTTTAATTGCATTTTAGCTGTGGCACGCAGACAGCCCCACAGCTGTTCAGACAGACATTGGGCCTACTCATAAATCCTTCCTCAAACTACAAAATGTCACAAGCTTTGTGGCTGGCGGGACTAACAGTTTAACACCACGCAGTTGGCAACTCCACAATAATTTAGGACAAAAGCAAGATGCATTCAATGCCCAGTGGATAGTGCAAGAACAATATTCACAGCAATATTATCTGAGCTGAAATCCAGCTCAGTTTCCAGGACAAATGCTTCACTCTTGCACAAGTACCTTCAGATTTTTTTTAAATGCCTATGAATACTCAGGAACACAGTTTTAATTCTTACTTGGAAGTCAGGCTTTTCAGCTATTTATACTTCCCATAAGAACATATCAGAAAGTCAGATTTTCTGGTGATAAAGGGAGATGATTTATTGCCATTAGGGGAGGTGTAAGAATAGTGTTGGCTGCAAGAAGGGGATTTTTTGTTTTCAACCCATTTGCCCTATTCTTTCTCCATATGAACAGCTGAACATACATGCTCTCCAAATGCTCTCCAAATGTGAGATCATTTGGGCATGGAGCTGGACTACAGGAGGAGCTACAACTGTGGGACCAGCTTTTCCAGAGCACTTTTTACCAAGCTGCTTGTGCAATGGTTAGGATATTCTTTTCCATGAGATTGCTCAAGATGCGTTTGAAACTGTGCTTTAAACTGGTAAAATGGCACAAATTTTTGCATGTACCCACAGTAATTTTTTTATAAACAGCATTTAATCCAGGCTTAGGTTGAACAGATCAGTTTGAGAATCTACCTATGACCAGTTTAAACTGTATATCCACTTAAGACTCTGCATCAAGTGGAAAATGGAAAACTTGAATTAGATTCAATTTGGTGTCTAGATAGAAACTGGTTTTACTGCCAGGTAAGCCCCAACAGATCTAAGCTAACAGGAACTGGACATACAGACCTGTTCCCCAAAATGAAACCTCTAAAATCAGATAGTAACTGCTGCGCAGAACCCTGATGTCACCAGGATGGAATAGAAGGGTGTGTCTCCACCGGCTGAGGTACCATTGCCTCTTTCTCCTGTTGCTATGGTTATATAGAATATCTGTGCATAGCCACACACTCCTGCGTACCATGTGTGTGCCCCTCCTCTCGCCCAGGGGCTGGTGGTGGGGCACCCTGCAGCCAAAGGGGAGAAGCTGCAAAGTTACATTTGAAGGAAAAAAAAAGTTGTTTCGATACACTGGAGATAAATGACTGATGGGCTTTCTGAGTGGCCACCCCAGAGGTTTCCTGGAGTGCATTACCTTGCTGGCAGCCAGGAACAGCTGTTTCCAGACATCTCACTAATTAAGTAATTAGGCAACCAAGTCAGACTGTTTGCTCTTGCCAATGTAAATGTGGATGAATCCAACTGCACCCCTAAGATGGGCATGATTTTTATGGTGTCATCCTAACTTTGTCCAAATGTACAGCTTGTTGTTTAACATTGAAGAAGGCTGGAACTTGCACTGGGCAGCACAAAATCACGATGAGGGGAAGCAGAAGAGAGGATGATCCTGGAGCTTGCAACTGTTGATCGACTGGAAATCCCACTCTGCTCTTGTTCTGTAGGGTGAGAACGTCATCTGGGGCCACTAAACTGTCCTTCAAAATTAAATCAGGTGTTCTGCAGGGAAGAGTATTGCATGTAACAGAGGCATGTGGTAGCGTGATCCTTGCCAAGTACCGAGCCAAATTAAAAGGCTGGAGCGAAGAAATACTTAAAGACAGGTTTTAGAACAGCTATCACAGCAGATTCTCATGGCTCATGAGTATCTTTAAATACTTTACCTTCCTTTTACACGTTAGAGGCTTAAAGCACAGTTGAGGGAGTTGAGCAAGGACACGCAAGGAGCCGAGGAGCGGCGCAGGTTTCTGTATCATAACGCAGAACTTCTGTTTGTTTATTCATGCAACGCATAAATTATTACTCAGAGTAAATACTTAATGAGGGTTCATTCTTAGGCACGGGAAGAAGGGCAGTGTGCCCTGGGGGTCAATCTCTCCCGGAGGGTTCCCGTTATGGGACCGGGCCTGGTTTGCAGTGCGGGGCTCCCGGCCCGGGGGGTTCCCGTTATAGGACCGGGCCCGGTTTGCAGTGCGGGGCTCCCAGCCCCAGGGGTTCCCGTTATGGGACCGGGCCCGGTTTGCAGTGCGGGGCTCCGGGCCCGGGGGGTTCCCGTTATGGGACCGGACCCGGTGCGCAGAGCGGGGCTCCCAGCCCCAGGGGTTCCCGTTGTGGGACCGGGCCCGGTTTGCAGTGCGGGGCTCCCGGCCCGGGGGGTTCCCGTTATAGGACCGGGCCCGGTTTGCAGTGCGGGGCTCCCAGCCCCAGGGGTTCCCGTTATGGGACCGGGCCCGGTTTGCAGTGCGGGGCTCCGGGCCCGGGGGGTTCCCGTTATGGGACCGGACCCGGTGCGCAGTGCAGGGCTCCCGGCCCGGGGGGTTCCCGTTATGGGACCGGGCCCGGTTTGCAGAGCGGGGCTCCCAGCCCCAGGGGTTCCCGTTGTGGGACCGGGCCCGGTGCGCAGTGCGGGGCTCCCGGCGGGGCCGCTCCACTCGGAGCGCAGCCGTGGCCGGGCGGCGGCGCTGGCGAGGCCCGGGGGGGCCGGTGCGCGTCACGGCGGGGGGCGGGCGGGGAGCCCCCGCTGCGGGGGCGTCGGGGCCGCGCCTGGGCAGCGGGCGGAGCCGCCGCCGCCTCCTGCCGGAGCCGCTCCGCGCGTCGGAGGCTGCGCTCGGCTCCGCTGGGCTCGGTGCGGCTCCGCAGCAGCTGCCGGCGGCCGGGGAGGGAGAGAGCGAGCGAGGGAGCGGGCGCCGCCGCCCGCGCCGCGCCGATGGGTCTCCTCTTGCTCCTCTGGGCGTGTGCGGCCGCCGCCGGGGCAGGTGAGGGGCCGGGCTCCGTGGCGGGGCTGCGGTCCGCCCCAGCCGCCTCCCTGGGGAGCGAGGGCCGGGGCCGCCGCCCGGGGCGCGCCGGTGGCGGGCGGAAACTTTACGGGGAGGCGGCGACGGCGGTGGCAGCGGGAGCCGCCCCGGCCGTGAGGGGCCGGGCAGGGCTCGGGGCTCCGCGGGGCGCAGCCGGGCTCTGTGGGGCTCCGCGGGGCGCAGCCGGGCTCTGTGGGGCGCAGCCGGGCGCTGTGGGGCTCCGCGGGGCGCAGCCGGGTTCTGTGGGGCGCAGCCGGGCTCTCGCTGTGGGGCTCGGTGGGGCGGGCGCTCCGCGGGGACCGGGGCGGGCGTGGGAAAGTTTTGCGAGAGCGGCGAGCGGGCTGAGCCCCGCGGGGACCGGGAGCGGAGCGGCGGCCGGCGAGGGTCCGGGGCCGTGTCCGTGTCCGTGTCCCGGCGGCGCTGCCCGCGGTGCTGCCCGCGGTGCCGGGCGCGGGGCGCGGCGCTATGGGCGTGATGCGGCTGGCAGCGCGTTATTCCAGCCGGCTCCGCTGTCTCTCCAGCCTTGCGCGACCCAAGTAGCGCTTCTTGTTCCTTGCGAAGGCTTTGTTCTTGGTCCCCGGGCAGCGCTCCTCCTCGGCTGGAGCTGCTGAGGGACACGTTTCTCCTTTCTCCTTTCTAGCTGTTCTCAGGGAAACCGCCCGGCACAATTATCAAAATGCGAAGGAATTAATGTTTTGTAATTGAATTCTTATAGTAATTATAACCTCATCAAAATCTACAGAGAGATGCGGCATAAAAATAGTTGGAAAAAAATAGTACCTGTCCCTTTCACAGTGGTGTTACCCCTGCTAGTGCATACCGAGATTTTAAATGGTCAGCAGGACCCAAAACTCTGCTACTTGGAAAGTTCTGTGTGTGCAACAATTGCCATCGAAGTTGTGAGAGGAGAGAGCAAAATGCCTGTTCTAGAGACTCTTCTTTACTATTTTACTGGTTTCACGTGGGTACGTGCAAATGGCTTGGTTGTGTTGAGCGTGCTTTAATAAAAGTTTTCCCATCCCCAAACAGCACGTTACACATGTCGAGGCTGTTATAAATGTGCTGTACGTGTTGCATGGCTGCACATTAGCTAGATGGAGCATGGCATGATTGCTGGTGCTTGGGTGTAAGTGATAAAGGCAGAAGCAGAGAATAAAAGCTGTCAGAGCTGTAAGGCAGAATTAATTTCTTTTAGGGATTTCCTGGTGACATCATTCATAATTATATGGCTTAATCCTCTAATCTACTGTAGTGCCTTCAGTTCACATTGGGCAGAATCCACCAAGTCCTGAGATGATTTCTGCTCCCGCCCACCTGCCTGAAGCATTTGGACTGTTGCTTGTGTAAGCCACTGATTTAAGGGGAATGGCCCAATTACTTTAAATAGGAATTGAAACCAACATCATCCAGAATCGGGCCCAGGCATTGCACAGCTCTCCAGCGAGAGCAGACTGCTTCATGCTTAATTTTGACTTCAGAAAGAGATGGCATTTCCAGCTACTTGTTCCACTGGAGAGAGACAGCATGAAATACTAGATGCAAGTGTTGTTGATATGCATGTGGTATCTTTCTGATAGACTGGGGGAGACCACAGGGGAAAAGGAAGACTTGGTTATCATACTGAAGCTGCTGATTTGTTGTTTATTAATTATTAACTCGGCATTTGAGTGCCTGCTGCCGTTTGAAGACCCAGCTCAGGAAAATGACTAGGTATTTAAAGCAGTGTAGGCTCTTGCTAAATAGTTACTGTGACATAAGAAACGGTCTCTGTTTTCAGAAGTATTTTAAAAGCTGGAAGAGAACACACTGAAGCTGTCACACAGGACCCTTTGCCGGCATAAATCGAAGCCTGTGGAGCTACAGTGATGTATACTTGTTGAGCCTTGGGTATTCAGGGTGGAATAAACAGCTTTAATAGAGCAGTGGAGCTGCTGTGATTTATGGGAGTGCCTATACTTGCTCGCTGTGGTTTCTGTCCCCACCCTGTTGATGGCTGTGACAGAGCTTTCACTTACTTTAATGGGTTTGAGATTTGTCTTACTGAACAGTTTGTCCTTTCTGTTGAGCAAGTTTTAGTACCTACTTGACCTCCCTTCATATCAGTAGATTATTGCTGATCTGAATAGATGTAAGCCCTTCCTAATGAGGGACAGCATACTCTGTTTCTCATAGGGACAGCCAACACTTGTCTTTGCTGCTAGGTAAATTCACACAATTTACATTGTGCTGCTTTTCTGCTGAATGAAAACGTTGGAAGAATAATAAGTGCTTTCTTGTTTTGGTTCTGGTCTTTATTCCAGGAGAGGGAGGTGTTTGTAGTCACCAGTGTGGATGTTGTCAGTTGCAGTCATTCAGTGCCTGTGCTGAAAGTGAAAGACAGTACAAAAAGCCCGATGATGTTGCTGATTATCTGGGAAGTTTTTACCTTTGGAGAAGTTTATCTGGGTTCTCTAATATTCTCCCAATTCCAATTTTCTACAAAAATGTGTTTATCCCCATATCCTTATGTAAGCACTGGGTGTGTGGATGTGTCAGCACTCTTGGAGCTTCAGTTCCATCCGATGCCTCTAGATCTTAATTTTCCTTGTAGAGTAAGGTTGCTAGAGACCTCCTAAAGCTGTATTTTCAGTATTTTTTAGTACTCAGTCCCTTGTGGAGTAGAATCCTCTATGTTAGCACAACAAGTTATTCCATCAACTTTTCATCCTTGAGGAAAAGAGAAAGTTCTGGAGTACAGAAGATTTATGAGTAGTATATGTAACTTCTTGTTCATTCTGTACACCTCAGTAATTTCTCAGAGCCTTTCAAAGAATCAAACTAGAGTACTTGCTGCTTAAATGATCCAGAAGTGTAGTCCTGGAATAACAAATCAATCAATTTAGGCCTGAATGTGAAGTCTACTTAGTGGAAATCAATCTGGACGTGCTTTACAGGTAATGTCCTTGCTCCATGGAAGTCAATGGGACTTTTAGCATTGACTTCAGCTGTGTCAGGATTTCATTCTTGGACTTGTTACTAATGATGTTAGTGAAAAATGTAATTAGGAAAGTGTTTGGATTCCACACAAGCTATTTGACCTGTGTCTCAGGCACAGATCTCACGTCACTCTCACTGCTGTGTTGAGAGAAACACTGAGGGCAGGCTGCTCTCTTCCCATCCCTAAAAAAATGAGCTGTTTTTTGATGAATTTGGTGTGCTAACCATCAAACTGCCCTGCACTCCTCAACACAGCATTTTCAGACTTTTGGAATCTATGTCTTTTATGTCAATCCCATCAGGTCTCTGGTAGATTGAGGGCACCCAGGCTTTTTTAGTGAAAAATGTAATTAATAAAGTGTTTGGATTCCACATGAGCTATTTGACCTGTGTGTCAGGCACAGATCTCACATCACTCTTACTGTTGTTGAGAGAAACACTGGGGAATTTGGTGTACTGACCATCAAACTGCCCTGTACTCCTCAACGCAGCATTTTCAAACTTTTGGAGTCTGTGTCTTTTATGTCAATCCCATCAGGTCCCTAGTAGATTGAGGGTACCCAGGCTTTTCCTGGGCATAAGCCTTTTATGAATGTCAGGTTTAGATTTCTGCTTTCCCAACAGGTGCTCCTGCAGCCCAGAGGTGCAGCTGGCTGGAGTGAGTGGATGTGGGCTTTGGCAGCAGCAGAGGCAGTGTCAAATACCTTGGTGTTTGAGTATCAAACAAAAAGGGAATCGAATACCTGGATTCCCTTTTACTACCCAAGGCTCTTAGCCTACAGGAGGGTGCTCTTTGCCCTGCTGCCACATCTGCTCCATGCTCCTTTGGTCCACTTGGGAATATGGATTAGGTTTATGTGATGAGCTGTGGGCCTGCTCAGTTGGTCACAGCCAGGTAGGAAATGTGAGAGGAGTTTTCAGCCCTTACATCTCCCTGGAAATAATGTAGCTAACAGATGAATGCTGCAAATCTCTCTCATGGTTTGGCCTAGGTGGTTATGCTTGTCTTTATTTATTACTCTTGAACCTTTTGAAGATACTGGATAAATGTATCAGTTCTAGAACGTTTTAATGTGCACAGTAAAATCTCTGAGAAGGAAATAGCTTAATTGAAAGACTTGGAATAGAATATCTTCTCTTTGCTGCCTCTCAGTTACTGTCTTATAAGTAATTACTGTGTACAGTGTGTGAGTGGGAAGGAACTAGAAATGTCTGTGCTAGATATTCTTCTCTGTTCTTTCCATTACCTGATTTGAAATAAAAATTGATCTAACTTTCTCTGTCTCCAACAGCTGTAGGATTTGGAATGGATCCTGACTTACAAATTGATATCATCACAGAGCTGGATCTGGTGAATACAACCCTGGGGGTAACACAAGTGTCAGGACTGCACAATGCCAGCAAAGCCTTCTTATTCCAAGGTGAGAGAAATATCCTCAGCTTTCTTATCTTGCCTCAGTCTGCATGAGCTCAGGAGAGCTTTGATGCTTAAGGGGTTCCCTGTAATGGTGGTCTTACCTAACTATTGCTTTCTTTTATGTCTGTTTCTTGGAATTAGTTCTTGAAATACAGACGCTATTTTTTGTGTGTGTGCTGTCAGGTAGTTGCAAGGGAATTTTGGGTATGTTTTCAATATTCCCTGATACTTATTTCTCACTAAATATGTCAGAGTGGTTCCAGTGGATGGGCTTGTGGGATTTTTTTCTCTGTGATCTTATACATGCAGAGAGACACACAGCTAAAGCTGTGTAACTATGAGAAGGCATTTCATGTGTCAACACTGATTGGTAATGTAACAAACCTTTCATCAACTTTGTGAAAACTGCTAAGGGGGCCAAATTCTGTATTTAATATCAAGGGCAAGATAAGTCACTTTGTGTTTTTTCCCCCCTTCATTAAGTATTCTAACATAAAGTTTGTGAAGTGTTTGAAAATTATGTTGTTCTTTTTTTGTATTTTTACTGAATGAGATTCTGGATGTAGTTTTACAATGTATTTAGATAAGGTCTAGATTAAGGGACAGTGTCCTGGGGGTGGAAGCACTGAGTTGCTACCATGTGCTAATTAGGCAGGAAAGACATTTATATGACTTGAGATTAACATGTGAGTTAAAGCACTATTGGAAACATTTTTATTGTGAAGACTTCCTGTTTTTTTGGTTTTTTTTTTTTTTTTTTTTTTTTTTAATTGGTTTAGTCAATGTTGAAGACCCTTTTTCTTATCTGTCTTCTGTAGCTGTTTTTAGAGGCAGATGATTATGATCTCATTCAGTTCTGGATCTGCAGTGCTGGCTGACTCTGCTGTAAATAACAAGGGAAGTGGGTCTGCAATCTTGGTTCATTCTTTATCTGGCCAAAGCCAGTTCAGGTGTCAGAGCAGAGCTGCTTCTGGAGACCACCTCAGGATTTGTCTTCTGTCTTTTATGATACAACAAGTAGCTTAATTTTCACTGATTCCCAAATTAGTGTCCAGAAGAGCAGCATTGATTCTTTTCATTTAAAGATATCAGTTTTTTTTCTCTTGATACCCTGAGTCCAGATTTGTGTATTATGGACAAATAATACATTATAGTCAATCCTCTAAGGACTTCAGTGGCCTAAATATGTTAATAATTCCAATTGCTGTTCCACACAGCTAATTGCAACCACACTGATGAGTTGCAATGTGGGTTGTGGTGAGTTTTCACAGACTGGGGGTTAGAGCTGTAGGGAAGAAGTCTGAGATGTGTTTGTCAGGACTTGGATTGAGACCACTGATACTGAAAGTAGCTTTGAAAGGTTAATGGTGAAGATGTTTTGGATATTCTGTTCTTTTCTCCCTCTGTAGTTTGAGAACTTAGGACTGGTATAAGAAAGGTGGAATTTAGAAAATCCATATGAATGGATGAGCTGAAGGATAGATGCTCATGGGAAGCAATAAACAAACATTCACACTATGAAATGAATAAATAGTTTGAAGACTGTAGTTAGGTTCATAAAGCTTTTTTTAATTCCTGGAGCAGAAATGCTTTTTGCTAATGCACACAGGAATAGCCCTCTGCTTGAGTAGAGCCTCTAGTGTGAAACTTGTGGAAGGTGGCTCAAGAAAATTGCTGCCTTCAGCAAAGCTCATCAGCCCTTGGGTCATGGGAACACTGAAGGCCTTTGCTGTCAGTTGGGATGAGATCTGGAGCTGCCCTGTTGTCTTCTTCCCTCCTTGTTCCTATCTGTGACTTGTTAAATGTCAGCAGTGTGTTGGCAGCTGTAGGGATTCCCTTTTACTAGCAGAGGTGACTTTACAGCTACAGCCTGGCTGTGGGCCATGTCCTTTGGCTGCAACCAGGAGAAACTCACTCAACTTTGAGTTTTATCTTGTCATACAGTAAAACCAGGATAGAACTTGGAGTGTATGGGAGACTGCTATGTCTAAAATAGAAGTAATACTTTATTCCACAGAGATCCACAAAAAACCCTGGTCCAACATTGTGAAAAACACCAATCGCTTGTCTTTAGAATTTTAAAAGTTTAATAGTAATAAAATGGTTATAAAAATAGTAATATAATTAGAGTAATAATAATTTGGACAATTTGAATTAGGACAATATGAGACAATAAAAACAAAGAGTTATGGACAGTCTGGGTACCTTTTTCTGGGCAGCATGAGCCCAAAAAAGGACCCACGTTAGCAGAGGATTAACCCTTAACAACAACAGCCTGTTGCATATTCATACACCTCATACACGATGCATAAATTCCATTCAAACACAGGATTCTGTCTGGGCAGTGCCAGCTTCTTCCCCTGAACCCTGACAGTGCCTTCGAGGTGGGAAGAAGTTCGTTTCTCCTGATAAGGGAGCAATAAATTCTGTTTCTCTGAAAGATTCAGGTGTCCTGTGGCTGCTGTCTCAGTGTGACTCCTTTCTTTAAAAAAGTATCCTACATAGCATAGTTTCTAGTTTAACAATTTTTATTACCTAAAACTATATTTACCACAGTACTTAAGAGAATTAACACAGCATTACTTCCTAACACAACACATATAATATTCATTTCAATATTTGCCGAAAGCCAATCATAAAATACATGCATTTTTCACAAACATGACACTCCCAGAGGAGAGAAGGCCTGGAAGTTAGCACTGAGTTTCAAAAGGACTCTATCCTCTTGGAGCAGCTGTTCCAGGTGGTGCTTCAGCACAGCTCTGCTCAGTCCTCACCACATTTTCACAGTGGCAGTTCTGCCTGCCACCCTTGACAGCATGTATGGGGGCTCTGAGCTTACAGAAAAGCTCTCTGTGGAATATCTTCTGTCTTGTGAGATGAATTTGCTAAAATGGCTATACTGGAGGTGTTCAAACTGAGGGTGTTCTTCTGTGTGTTCCAGCAAGTTTGCATCTTGGAGGTAGAGAAATGGTAATTTTTTTCCCCAATCCAGACAGTTTTGTGTCCAGGGTAAGTCCAGGAAAATGTGGAATATTCTCCTAAGCAGTTCTTTTTCTGTGAATTAAACTGTTTGAAAGAGAAAGCTCTGTAAGTTTTGAGCATTCTTGAAATGAAAAAGGGGAGTGATATGAAGGTATACACAAAAAAAGGGGAAAATATTATTTTTAATTTGACTTTTCATCAGTGATAGCTCTCTTATGGTAAATGACATACTGTTTGTTACAGAGTTTTTGGGGAGTGGTGTCATGATTTAATTTACCCTAGAGAAGATGCAGAAAGGATTTTCTTTGAAGAGTTGGTGATTTCAGTCACAGACCGTCCCAGTAAAGCTGGTGGAGTATTCTGATTTTTTAATAATATTGGTATGAACAGCCAAACCTCAGATTTCTGGGTGAAACAGATTTATAGGCTAAGAAACAAATCCAGCTCTGTTGCAAATTGTGTGACAGCGTGGTAGAACCAAAGTGGCAATTGAGAGATGTGGGTTGCCTTTGGCAAGCAAATCTGTTCCTAATTCAGAAAAGCATAGAAACCTATAATTAAGTGTAGTCATCTGAGTTGTCCTGCTGGGCATGGGCTTTGATTGTTAGAGTATTTCAGCTGGATTTTTGATTGATCAGTTCCATTATTTGAATTTTTCAGTTCCATTCTCTGTGAAAGGGGGATGAGGAAGTAAAAAACCAGAGCAGTGTAAGTGCTGACAATGTGCATTAGAGGAAATGTATAACTCATAATTGCAATTCTGCAAACAGTCTGATTCTTAAGATCCATAACATTCTGGTGTCTTAATTATTTGTCTTTTATTAACTTTCACACACAAACATGGGAGAGGATGTCTTTGTGGGCAGATGATTTGCTCTAGCATGAAAGGGCACAGGAGGGTGAGTGGAGATTCTTGATGGGTGCTTTTGGGGAATGGGGCACCCAAGACTCTGATGTCTGACCCACATCTTCAGCTAGGAGGCCAGGGGAGTTAAGGAAATGGTTGTGGGGCTGGGTAGAAAACCTGCCTCAAAGAAATATACTGAAAATAGGAACTTTTCACCCAATAACGTGCCTTACAATGACATCTGACAAACATGGAATGAGAGACATCTACAAATGGTGTCTTACAGGCATGAGAAATGAACAGGATCAGAACAGGATTATACTGTAAACTGCAAATAATACAATTAATGCAAATAATAAATATTGTAAATAGTGCATTAAGGAACCCTGAGCTTCCTTGCTGGGGCTCAGTCCTGTTCTCTGTTTCAGATAGCAGAGAACAGGGCTTGTCCTGACTGGCTTACCAGGATCTTGAATTCAGTGGCACAGGAAAGCTCTGATGATAACTGGGGCACAAGGAGGCAAAAATAAGGCAAAACTGGTCATCCTGTTTCTAGGTAGACTGAGAGCAGTCTTTAGCCTGGCTGTTTAAGATGTGATTACTTTAACCAGTCTGACTTTAGTTCCATGCTTAGTTTGTGTTGTGGAAATAAGATTTTATTCCTTTTATAACCTGTCAGCTATGCCTATTTCTTTTTAATTATTCCTGCAACATCTCTTTGGATTTAACAGAGACTTAAAACCTTTATTTACGAAACAGTTCTCCCCCAGCCCTGAAAGTTTATTAAGGCTTTGCTGTTTCCTTTACTGGCAATCTGGCACAATTTTTCAACTTAGCTTTTAAATCAGGAATGGTCTTTTTACTACGTGTGCTATGTTTAGCAAAAGAAACCACTGAGTACACTTCAAAGTCTGGAGATGTGCAGTGCTGTGTTCTTGGCCATTTCTTGCCTTGTGTTACACAGGCACTGGATGTAAGAGAAACACCTGGCCTGGAGCTGCTGCAGCAGGGTTCAGTCATGCTCCTTATTCCCACCTTGTAGCAGACACTGCTGAGTGCTTTTCTGTACACTCGTGGCTCCTACAGCAAAGGTGAAAGAATAACAAGTGTCTTACAGCGTAGAGAAAGAAAAAGAGTGAAACTCATTGAGTTCCTGGGA